>NC_133665.1:122312351-122453806 GCF_037893015.1 Macrotis lagotis
GTTAGTCTCCAATAATGACCCCACCATCATTAACATATGTAGTACTAAATCACTTTTAACTTGTTCAGTCATGCTCGAAATGAAAGATATACTCTCAATTTCTAATTCTTTGGATCCCAAAAAAGAGATGCTTTAAGTATTTACACATACACAAATCCTCTTTTTTTAAAAAATCTCTTTGTGGGTATAGACCTAGTCTTGATAGTGCCAGGCCAGAGTAAGCACTTTTATAACTCCTTGGATATTGTTCCAAATTGGATCAACTCATAACTTTACCAAGAGTACATTAATGTACTTATTTTGTCCCATTAATTCCGATATTTGGCATTTCTGACAGGTGTGAGGTGGCGCTCCAGAGCTGTTTTAATTTGCATTTCTTTGATAATGATTTAGGCACATTTATTTGACATGATAATTTTGATTTTTTTCTTCTGAAAACTATGTTCTTATTTTTGATCATTTATCAATGGGAGGAATTGTGCTCTTTTGCTCCTTTTCCTATATATTTTAGAAATAAGCCTTTTATTAGAGAAACTTACTGTATTTTAAATATTAATTCCTTGTCTTTTATCTTTTATAATTGTCTCTTTTTTTTACTATTGCTTTGTTATAGATCATGGTTGCTATCCCTGTCTTTTAAAATTCAACTAAAACATAAAAGATTCTTCTTCCTCCCTTTACTTTTAACTCATTTATGTTTCTTTTTCAATTATATGTATTGTAAATGTTTTTGAATTATTGTTGAATTCTGGGTTCTAATCCATTCTAATATCTGCTTCTATTTTACAGATGTGTTCATGCCATTTCTATTCAGATTCTTCATAGGTAAATCTTGGCTCAGGACAGGTTTGATCCTAGCTTATTTGCTTTTGGATACTATATTAAAATCTTTTTTACTTTTTTTAAAGGGAAGCTACTAAATCTTTTGTGATAGAGAAAGCGGTTTAACAATACTTACATTGCTTCTTTTATGTTGCTTGCAATATTTTCTCATGACCTAGAAGTTCTGAAATTTGACAGTAATGTTTTGGTAGTTTTCATTTTGGGATCTCTTTAAGAAGTGATTGATGAATTATTTCAATTATTTTAGCTTTCTATAACTAAGATATAGGGGCAATTTCATTAGTAATTTATTGATAAATGACAACTTGACTTTTTTATAGTGACTTTCAATTAGTTCAAAAATTTTTAAATAAACTGTCCTCAAACTGTTTTCCAGGTTACCTGCTTCTCTCAGGAAGTATTTCAAATTTTCTTCTATTATTTCATTCTTTTTGTTTTGGTTTACTTCTTTATGTATCTTATAATCATTAACTTCCATTTACTTACTTCTAATATTTGAGAAATTATTTTCATCAGTGAATTTCATATCACTTTTTATGACTGATTTTGGAATCTTTTGAATTTCACTTCATTTTATTTTTAATAATTTTATTTCCTTCCAGTTACATGTAAAAACAAGTTTTAACATTCATTTTTAACTTGAGTTCCAAATTCCTTCCCTTTCTCCCACTCCAAAACCCTCACTGATAAAGCAAGCAATTTGATAAGGGAATATAAATATGTCACCACACAAAACAGTTCCACAATAATTACATTGTGAAAGAAAGCAAAAATCCCTCTCCCCACACACAGACACAATAAACCTCAAGAAAAATAAAGCAAAAAAAGTATGCTTCAAATGTACTCATATCCCTTCAGTTCTGTCTCTGGGGAAGAATAGCATTGTTCATCGTAAGTCCTTCAGAGATGTTTTTGATCACAATACTGCTGAGAAATATTAAGTCATACTAGAGCTGATCATGCTATAGTATTGCTGTTACATTTTATAGAATGTTCATCTTCCCCCCCCCCCCAGAAATATGCACAGTTTTAATGGGTGGTTGATTCTAGAATGCAATGCAAGTTCTTTTCCCTTACAGAATATGATAGCCCTAGTCCTACGATCCTTTAATGTAGAAGCTGCTATATATCATGTGCTATACTGAAGATGGCTCTATGATGCTTTGTTTTTTCCTAGCTGCTTGCAATATTTCCTTTTTTTAATGAAATTTAAAGTTTTTTTTCTCCATTACATGCAAAGAAAGTTTGAAATGTTCATCTTTTTGTAAGTTTTTTAGTTCCATAGTTTTCCTCCTTCCTCCCTTCTCTCCCCTTCCCCATGATAGCAAACAATTTGATAGAGGCTAAACATGTATAAATAAATTAAATATATTTCATTTTCAGTTAGGATATGAAAGAGGTATTAGATTTAAAGGAAAGAAGAACAACTAGGTGGCACAGTGGATAGAGTGCCAACCCAATGATCAGCAGGACCTGAGTTCAAATATGTCCTCAGTCATGATCTTTACAAGTTATGTGATATTAAGACTTTACTCTATTGACTCCTAAAAACAAATGAAAAACAGAATTAATAGGAAGAAAAACCATGACAAAAAGGAAAAAAATGGAGCAACTTTTCAAAACAGTAAATAGTATACTTTGGGTTGCATTGAGACTCCCCAGTTTTGTTATGTTTTTTTTGGTCTCTATATGAATGGCAATTTACATCACAAGTCTTTTAGAATTGTCTTGGATTATTGAAATGCCAAGAGATGCTAAATCCATCATAGAAGATCATCACCCAATGTTGCTGCTAACTCTTTTCATGCTGAAAAAAAAAAATTTCCTTTTTATCTCTGTTGAATATTTTGTACCAAATTTGGACCGAAATAAAAATTTCACAAGGGGCCAATTATAGGCGCAGGTTATGTTATTTTCTTAACTACCCTATAACTAACTAAATAAATAACAAATAAAACTTGCAGAAAATACATTTTCAACATGTTTTTGTCAAAAATAGCAAAAATCATTCCAAACAATGTTTTTGACTTTTAATTTATACTGTTGCAGTGTGTGCTAGTGTTAAAAGCAAATATTTTCGTGTAATGGTATATTACATGGTTTAGTATATGGTATACTGATGCTGTTCATATTTTCCTCTCTCAATAAGATTTGTAAGACTTGTGAGAATATAAATCTGAAAAAAATGCCATTCAGTTAACCAGTTAGGAAGAGGATTAGTTGATGTTCTGCTAGGTGTTCTGGTATTCTGCAAGGAGGCCATCAATGACCATTTCTGTGAACTTTGAAGCATCAAAGTTCTGTAGAGCTATTGGAATTTTCGACAATATAACCACTGACCAGAGCAATTTCATGGTAAATTGACTAGAACCATTTTATAGACTTATCATATCAAGATGTGATTAAAGATATCTATTCCTCTCATTTTCTTGTTATATTCCTCTAACATAGTAGGTTTTCCTATGACTCTGATTGCCATGAACTACTTTGTCAGAAGAATTATTTATTTATATGCACAACTGAAAGGACTGTTATGTTGTTCATGTCCTTCCATCAACAAGCAATCAAATTGGTACATCACATATACACTGAATAATCACCAAATTTTAGAGATTTTAATGCTGTTGACATATGTTTTCTGCCTACTCTGAAGGTACCACATGCACCAATATCCTTAGATTCAATCAAAACAAACAGATTAGAAGAGCAATAGAAGTTGCTCCCCTAATTGCATCAGCTGGATAGGATTGAGGTGATTAGCATCATTTTTGACTTCTGTCACCATATAAGCATGATGATAGCATAAGCCACTGGAGTCAATATTGCTTGCCTTCAACATACAGCCTCTGAAATCAACTTCATTCACCTACTGAACAGAAAGAGTTAATGTGTACTGTTCATTTCACTCAGCATCCATTCATTCGTTCCAGGCTTTTCTGAGCTC
Organism: Macrotis lagotis; assembly: GCF_037893015.1. Classification (NCBI taxonomy): domain Eukaryota; kingdom Metazoa; phylum Chordata; class Mammalia; order Peramelemorphia; family Peramelidae; genus Macrotis; species Macrotis lagotis. The sequence goes on from NC_133665.1 coordinate 122,316,139, forward strand.
TCCTACTCATGATTCCTCACAGAACAATAGTACCTCTCAAATTGTTATACCATAAGTTATAAAGTAATTTTACAATTGATGAGCTTTCCCTCATTTTCCAATTATTTGCCAATGCAAAAATAGCTACTATATTTTTTGTGCTGGGTCATTCCCCTTTCTATACTATCTCTCTGGGACTCAGAGCTAGTATTACTGTATCCAAGAGTATGCACAGTTTTATTGCCCTTTGGACATAGTTCCAAACTGCTCTCCAGAATGGTTGGACCAGTTTACAACTCCACCAACCTTTCATTAGTGTTTATTTTTCCTCTCTAACATTGATAATTTTCCTTTTTTTGTTTCTTAAGACACTCATATGGGTGTGAAATGGTACCTCAGAGTTATTGTAATTTTCACTTTCTAATGAATGATGATTTGGAACATTTTTATATAACTGTTGATAGCTTTAATTTATTTTTTAAATTTTTTTTTAGGTTTTTGCAAGGCAAATGGGGTTAAGTGGCTTGCCCAAGGCCACACAGCTAGGTAATTATTAAGTGTCTGAGACTGGATTTGAACCCAGGTACTCCTGACCCCAAGGCCGGTGCTTTATCTACTACGCCACCTAGCCTCCACTGCTTTAATTTCTTTATTTGAAAACTGCCTGCTTATATTCTTTGACTATTTATCAATTGAGGAATGACTTGTATTCTTATAAATTTGATTTTCTGCTCTATATATTTTATAAATGAGTCCTTTATCAGAAACACTAGTTATGTAAATTGTTTTCCAGCATTCTGCATTTCTCAGATATTGGTTGTATTGATCTTATTTGCAGAAAAATATTTTAGTTTAATGCGATCAAAATTATCCACCTTGCAATTTATAATGTTCTCTATATCTTCTTTTATCATAAAATTTTCCCCTCTCCTCCTCACAGATAAGTTATTCCTTGATCTCCTAATTGGTTTAAGTTTTAATCCTTTATGTCTAAATTCTATATCCATTTCAACCTTATATTAGTTTAGATTGTGAAAAGTGGGCCCTGTGCCTAGTTTTTGCTCTACTATTTTTCAGTTTTCCTGGGAGTTTTGTCAGATAGTGAGTTCCTTTCCCAGAATCTGAAGTTTCCTGGTTTATCAAATACTACAATACTATAGTAATTTACTACTTTTTTTTCTACCTGATTTATATCACTGATCTAATACCCTGTTTATTATCCCTTACCAAAATATTTTTGATAACTGGTACTTAATAATATAGTATTAAACCTGGTATAGCTAGGCCACCTATTTTTTTTACTTTTTTTCCCATTAATTCCTTTGATATCCATGACTTTGGGTTCCCCCAGATGAATTTGTTACAATTTATTTATTTGTTCTATAAAATAATTCTTTAGTCTGATTGGAATGGGACTAAATAAATAAGTTGATTTAGGTAGAATTGTCATTTTTATTATATTAGCTCATCTTACCCATGAACAATTGATATTTTCCAGTTGTTTATATATGACTTTATTTATTTGAAAAGTCCTTTATAATTGTGTTTATATAGTTTCTACCTTTGTCTCAGCAGGTAGCTTTCCAAGTATTTTATATTGTCTATTACTCTAAGTGGAATTTCTCTTTTTATCTCTTTTTGCTGTGATTACTTTGTAAGATATAGAAATACTGATGATTTATTTGGCTTTATTTTAATATCCTGCTATTTTACTAAAGATTATTGCTTCAAGCAGTTTTTGAGTTGATTTACAAGGATTCTATAAGTATATCATCATATCTGCAATGAATGAGTTTTTTCCTTTCATTGCTTATTCCAATTTCATCAATTTCTTTTTTGTTCTCTTATTGCTAAAACTAATATTTCTAATGCATTTTTTTGTAAGGCAAGTGGGGTTAAGTGGCTTGCCCAAGGCCACATGGCTAGGTAATTATTAAGTGTCTGAGACCGGATTTGAACCCAGGTACTCCTGACTCCAAGGCCGGTGCTTTATCCACTACGCCACCTAGCAGCCCCTCTAATACATTTTTGAATAATAGATGTAGGGTTAGAATCAAGATGGTAGAGAGAAGCCCGGAATTTCCCTAAGTTCTCCTAGGCTTCCCTCAGAAACAACATTTCTTTTTCACTGAGAAACAAGCCTCTGAATGAATTCTGGGGTGACTGAATCCACAAAAGAAGAGTGTAGCACTTTCAACCTTAATGTATCTGGAAAGGACTTCAGGAAAGTTTTATCCCCATCGGGTAGGGGGAAATATGGAACAACTTTAAGTCCAGAGCCTAGCATTGGCAAGTTTGTAGGAAGTCAGTCAGAGTTTCTCAGCCTCAAGAGAAGTCTGTAGTCAAGATGCCACAATAGCCTAGTTGGGAAGGCTCCAACACACGGATTCAGATGACAAATTAAATTTCCCAGATACTCTGGGCAGTCAGTGTACCTGGGTTGGTTGGTTTCAGCCCAGTGAGCAAGCTGCTAGGTTTTCCAAAGTGGAAGATTTGAGAGAGGGAACCTCTCCCAATCCAAAAAATCTTGGGACTGCACCCCTGTGGTCCAGAAGTGTGGAAAGTGAGTAGGAAATGTCATAGTAAATCTGTAATGATAAAAATCTACTATGAATATAATGAAGATTACAAAACCATCTCAGAATAAGGTGGTGAAACCTGAAGTCCAAGAATGGAATATGAATTCCAATTAATTGAGCTCTTGGAAGAGTTCATAAAGGATTCTAAAAAAATCGTGTAGAAAATTTGGAAAAAATGTTAGAGAAATTCAACAGTTTGGAAAAGGAAGCAAAAAAATTGAGTGAAGAAAATATTCCCTTTAAAAATACATTGGGCAAATGGCCAAAAAAAGTCTCTATACAAACAGAATTGGGTAAATGGACAAAGAAAACAATTCCTTCAAAAATACAGTTGGGCAAATGGAAAGCAAAAACAACTCTTCAAAAAATAGAAATTGGCAAATGGAAAAAGAAAACAAGTCTTTAAAAATACAATTGACCAAATCAATAAAGAAAATAATTCCTTTAAAATAGAATTTGTCAAATGGTAAATGAGGTGCAAAAGCTAGCTGAAAAAAATAATTCTTTGAAAAATAGAATTGGGAAAATTTGAGAAACTAATGACTCTATGAGATATAAAAATCAGTAAAGTTTATTTTTCCCCATTTATTCATTTATTCTTATTTTTGTACAAATGATGTTTTTTATACATTATTAAAATATTCTTGTTCAAGAGTAAACAATACCCCTCCCCCCAAAAAAAATTTGGACCTGCATGAGCAATAAAGTAAAGGGGAGAGAAAAAAATTAAAGTAATAATAATAATAATAATAATAATAATAATAATAATAATAATAATAATTGTAGGTATGATCAGGTGGTGCAGTGGACAGAGCAATGGACCTGGAGCCAGGAGCACCCAAGCCCAAATCAGACCGTAGACACCCAACAATTACCCAGCTGTATGATCCCATGCAAGCCACCCCAACCCCATTGCCCTGCAAAAACCAAAAAAAAAGACCCAAAATAAAATAAAATAGTAACAATAATAATAATAATAATAATAATAATAGTAATAATAGGGGTGACCAGGTGGCAGACAGAACACTAGTCCTTGAGCCAAGAGCACCCAGGTCCAAATCCAGCCTCAGACACCCAACAGTCACCCAGTTATGTGGCCCCAGGAAGGCCACCCAGTCCCATTTGCCCTGCAAACCACCTCCCAGAATAATAATAATAAAATGTGTCCTTCAGTCTGTTTTCCAACACCACCATCTCTGTCGCGGGTGGATCACATTCTTTATGATAAATCCATTACAAAAGTTACTTGCATATTTTTCCACTGTTGTCATTGCTGATTTCAACTCCCTCCATTCTTACTTCTCCACTACCATGTACTATATATTCTCTCTCCTTTCACTCTGTTTCTGCTTTAGGGTAGCTGAGTGGTGCAGCAGACAGATCTCTGGCTCTGAGGCCAAGAGGCTTCGAGTTCACATACCACCCCTTAGGCCCAGTGTCCACCCAGTCCTATGGTCCCAGATAGGCCATTCAATCCCAGCCCCTTGAAAGAAGTAAAAAAGAAAATGTATTATATCTGACCACTCTTCCCCCATGGTCCATCCTCTGCTCCATCACTCACATGCCCCCCTTCCCCCTGTCCCCTTTCTCTCCTCCTTACTCCAGATGTCTATACCCCATTGAGTATATATGCTGTTTCCTCTCCTAGCCACTTCTGATGAGAGCGAAGATTCCCTCATTCACCTTTGCCTTCCCCCCCATCCATATCATTGCAATAGCTCATTGTAATAAAGAAAAATTTTATTATATGAAATATCTTAGTGTATTCCTCCTCTCCTTTTTCTTTCTCCCATTACATTTCCCTTTTATCTATTGACTCCATTTTTATACCACAATATATCTTCCAATTCAATTTTATCCTGTCCTTTGTCTATAAAAGCTCCTTCTACCTGCTCTAATAAATAAGGTTCATATGAGTATTATCAGTATCATTTTTCTATACAGGAATACATGTAGTTCATCATCATTAAGTCCCTCATATTTTCCTCTTCTCCTCCACTCTCTATGATTCCCCTGCATCCTGTATTTGAAGATGAAACCTTCTGTTCAGCTCTGGCCATTCCAACAGGAACATTTGAAAAATCCCCTGGTTCATTGAAAGTACATCTTTTTCCCTAGAAGGGGACTTCATTCTGTTGGGTAGTTGATTCCTGGTTGCATTCTAAGCTCTTTTGCCTTCTGGATTATTATATTCCAAGCCCTAAGAGAATTTAATGTAGATGCTGCTAAGTCTGTGTGATCCTGACTGCAGCTCCATGGTATTTGAATTATGTACTTCTGGCTGCTTGTAATATTTTCTCTTTGACTTGGGAGTTCTGGAATTTGGCTATAATATGCCTGGGGGCTGTTTATTTTTGGATCTCTTTCTTGGGGAGATCGATGGATTCTCTAAATTTCTATTTTGCACTCTGCTTCTAGGATATCAGGGTAATTTTTCTTTAGGAATTCTTTGAAAATGGTGTCAAGGCTTTTTTCCAGGTCATGACTTTCAGGTATTCCAATAATTTTTAAATTATCTTTCTTAAATCTGTTTTCCATTACTGTTGTTTTTTCAATGAGATGTTTCACATTTTCTCCTAATTTTTAATTCTTTTGGTTTTGATGTATTGTGCCCTGATTTCTTGTAAAGTCAGTAACCTCCCTCAATTCCATTCTTTGTCTGAAGGATTTGTTTTCCTCAGAGAGCTTTCTTATCTCCTTTTCCATCTGGCCAATTCTGCTTTTTAAAGCATTCTTCTCTTCAATAACTTTTTGAATGGTTTTATCCATTTGATCTATGCTGGTTTTTAACATTCTATTTTCGTCAGCATTTTTTGGATTGCCTTGATTAAGCTGCTGACTTTATTTTCATGTTTTTTCCTGCATCTCTCTCATTTCTTCTCCCAATGTTTCTATCTCCCTCACTTGATTTTCAAAGTCTTTTTAAAGCTATGTCATAGCCTGAGTCCAATTTCTGTTTTTCTTGGAGTCTTTAGATGCAGGAGCTTGTATTTCCTCATCTCAGATTGAGTGTTTTGATCCTTCTTGAGATCACAGGCAAAGTATTTCTCAATGATGTTCCTCTTTTTTCTCTGTTTACTCATTTCTCCAGCCTGTGCCTGGTTTGGGGGTGCTTCCTGAGCTTTTGAATATTATTAGGGCACCCCCCACAAGGATGTCTGTGTGTGAGGCTCTATCTATATTCCCTTCTGTTCTATGAATGACTGTAAGTGGACCCCTCTGCCATGGGGCTGAGGTGGGGGGGGCTGCTGTTCTATAGGGGGGCTAGACTATGATTAGGATCTGAATGTGGTCAGAATCCCAGAGTCCTCTTTCAGGGACAGAGGGCAGAGCTCAGCAATCTCTCTCCATTCCCCTCCCTAGGCTCAGACACATGCCCTGGGGGCTCCTGCTTGATGGCTTCTGCTTCCAGTTCCTTAATATGGGCTTTCATGGCCACACTGCTTGCTGTGTGCCCTGAGGGCTGGGCTCCATGTGCTCACTCTGGCTGAGGTCTCCCTGCTTATCCCCCAAGTATTGCCTGGTGCTCCTCGTGGTGTAGGTCTGGAAACTGCTCTTGCTGCAGTGAGCCAGCTCCCAGTGGACTGGGGCTGCCTCCAGGAGGCTAAAGTTTGCTTGCTCTGTCTACTGCCCCCCCAACCCCGTGGAGTGGAGCCTCTTTTCCAGGTTACCTTGGGTTGGAGAACTGCCTCACCAGATCCCTCTGTGGATTTTGTCTCTTGAAAATTTAGTTAAGAGTCCTTAGTTTATCAGTTTTGAGTGAAAGCACCTAAGAGATATCCTCTCCTATTGCCATCTTGGCTCCTCCCCTACCACTCTAGTAAAATTTATTTGAAAAAAAATTAAAAAATAGAAAATGTAGAATATTTCATTGGAAAAGCAATTAACCTGAAAAAATAGATCCACAGGAGATAATTTAAAAATTATTGGACTACTGAATAGTCATGATCAAAAAAAAAAAAAACTCAACCAGCACAGCATCTTTTAAGAAATTATCAAGGAAAATGACCTTATTGTCCTAGAACCAGAGGGAAGAGTAATTTAAAGAAGCTATTGATCACTTCTTGAAAGGGATTACAAAATGAAAATTCTAAGGAATATTCAGGAAAATTTTAGAATTATTATCTCTAGGAGAAAATACTTCAGGAAACCAGAAGTAAACAATTCAAATACTAAGGAACCAGAGGCAGAATTAAAACAATCATTACCAGGTTTTAGTACATTGACTTTAAAAGGTCAGAGGTCCCTGAATATGAGATTAGGGATGATAATGGATCTGGGATTACAACCAAGAATCTACTATTGAGTAAAATGGAGCATATTTTTTCAAGGGAAAATACGGATATTTAATGAATGTTGTGGCTCATATTCTCTTGATGAAACGATTTTAGACATGAAAATCAAGAGATATATAAACAGTGTTATTCAATAAAAAAACAAAAAACTGGTTACATACCCACCTGTGATGATGATACTTTTAACTCTCAGGAGCTCTTTTTCTATTAAAGGGAGTACACTTATTGAGAAATTATAGGCATAAGTTGATTTTGATTGGATGATAATAAGTTATTAAAATAAAGGGATTGTGCTGGGAAGGGAGGAAGGGAGAGACAGAATGGGGTAAATTACAATCACATGAAGAGTTGCAGAGGACCTATTACGTATGAGGGAAAGAAGAGTGTGTGTAATGATTTCTTGAATCTTACTTTCATCAGATTTAGCTCAAAGAGGGAATAATGTATATATGCTCAATTGGATATAAAAAATTATCTTACTGGGGAGGCTAGGTGGATAAAGCACCAGCCTTGGAGTCAGGAGTACCTGGGTCCAAATCCAGTCTCAGACACTTAATCATTACCTAGCTGTGTGGCCTTGGGCAAGCCACTTAACCCCATTTGCCTTGCAAAAAAAAAAAAAAAAAAAACCTAAAAAAAAATTAAAAAAAATCTTACCCTATGAAGAATTAGGAGGGGCAAGGGGGGTAATAAAGGAGGTTCTGATAGAAGGGAGTATAAAAGAAGAAGGGGGAAAGTGGAGAGAAAAGGTAGAGGGTCTGAGATAAAGGAGGACAGAGTAAGGGAGGCTGTGGTCAGGAGTATACTGTACTCATCCCTCACCCTAGTAGAATAAACTTTTTCTTGCTGACCTTCAAGTTGTTTTGGGCTAGAAAACTGTTTCAATTGCTCTTTTGGTTGGTTCTGTCATTCTAGAATATGGTTAGAGTTATTATTTAAAGGTATTTGTTAGAGATTTAGTCCCTGACTAAATCTGCCATTTTGAATCTTCCTTAGCTAGTATTTTTTTAAAGAAATTCATTTCTTTAGTGAATTTCTGTGTTCCTTTTACTATTAGGAAAATTATGCTTTTTAAGCTGTAAATTTTTCAATATTTTTGAACCTCTTAAAGCAAGCTATTAATTCTCTTTTCATAATTTTCTTGCATCACTCATATTTTTTTTAGTTTTTGCAAGTCAATGTGGTTAAGTGGCTTGCCCAAGGCCACACAGCTAGGCAATTATTAAGTTTCTGAGGCCGGATTTGAACTCAGGTACTCCTGACTCCAGGGCCAGTTCTCTATCTACTGCGCCACCTAGCCGCCCACACTCATTTCTATTCCCAATTTTTCCTCTCTCATACTTTTTTTTTTAAGGTTTTTTCAAGGCAAATGGGGTTAAGTCGCTTGCCCAAGGCCACAAGCTAGGTAATTATTAAGTGTCTGAGACCGGATTTGAACCCAGGTACTCCTGACTTCAGGGCTGGTGCTTTTTCCACTGCGCCACCTAGCCACCCTCCTCTCTCATTCTTATCTCTTTTGTTTCATCATTCTAGTAGTTCTTTTTGGTAGGCTAAATTAGAATTTTCCTTTGTGGTTTTGATGATAAAAGTTTTTGACTTTATTGTTTTCTTCTGAGTTTATATCTTGGCCTTCATTGCCATTGCATTAGCTGTTTTTATTTTTTTAGCCCTCCTCTTCTTTTATTTGTTTGTTCATTTTTTCCAGCCTATTTCTTGGGTTTTAACTTCATGTTAAAGCTTTTTTTCCACCTGATATTGAAGAGACCCTGTTACAAGTTTCAGGGATTTTTTGGGGGGTGGCAGGGGCATGTGTGGGGGGACTGTTTTGTGTTGTATGTATGTGTGTTTGTGTGTGCATGTGTGTGTGTGTGTGTGTGTGTGTGTGTGTGTGTGTGTGTATGTGTGTTGCTGTTTCAGGTTGAGTTCTAGTGTTCTACAAGTTTTCTTTTTCTGACTTGATGTGTGGCTAGGAAAGGTGTGATCACTGCTCTCCTGGTCGGCACTCTATTCTTTACCCAAGAACAGTCCTGCTTTTCTTCAATCATAAGTACACATCTTCCTCTAGGTCACTGAAATCCAACCAGAGTCCCTGCTCCTTTGTGATCAATGATAAATGCTCCTCTCTGTCCTGGAACTGTAATAGATATTCTCTTTTTTGATGCCTCCTTATCATTTCTTGCCTGTAAGCTCCTGAATCTGTTAAACTGCTACAGACACCTCCAAAGCGAGAGAGTTGGAAGTGGAACTGATATACTATGCACTGCCCTAGTGCCCACCTTTGTTTCACAGATATCTATTGCTGATCTCAGAAGTTGTTTTAATTTGAAAAAAATGTTTCAATCTAGCTTCTTGACTCAGCCACTCCAAATTTTATTTGAGCAGTAATTTTTAAAAATATAGTGGAAAATTGATAGTGTTCATTTTGGTTTGCTCACTGAACTTTGCCATATTATTTATATCTTCAATGATGAAATTTAAGATTGGTTCTAAGATCTATAAGAAAGAGATGAACTAAAGTAGATATTGAAAGCCAAAGCATAGGATCTTTGATCTGAAACAGGAAAGAAGGTTTCTTGCATCTATTTTTTTTCCTGATGAAGAAATTGAGACTGAAAAGATTAGGCAAGTTGCTTATGACCACTGAGCTAATAGGTATTTAAGTCAGGGTTTTGAACTCAGGTAATTCTAAATCTAAATTCATTAATTTAAACCATAAGCTCTCTAGCTGCCCCATGTACATATGCAGACATAGCGGTCACTTGGTAAGTACATATATTGAACATAGGAATCCAACTATTATCCATTTAAACCTATTTGATTGATTCAAACTTTGCACAATTTTATAAATTATCATCCACTAAAACTCCACATTGTCACCTCTTAAGAATTATCCTGTGTCCTAAATTTTCATGCCACCAAAGTCTAAATATCTTTTCACCTGGAAATACCTTGAGTAAGGAATTGATATTTGGCTTTTTTTTAAGGACCTCTTTATTTTTTAAGTGATATTTTATTTTTCCAAATACATACTATGAAAGATTTTTCAACATTCATCCATATACAGATGTATATTTTTTAGTTATAAAATTTCCTTCCACTCTGCCTTCCCAGTCCCCATCCCCATTGGCAAATCATCAGGTAAACATTATATGTACATATTTTTGATAAATATGTTTACAGATTAGTCATTTTTGGTATGAGAAATTAGGATTTAGAGGGAAACATAAGAGACAATTTTTATAAAGTGTTCATCAGATTCTGAATGGTTGTTTTCTTTTATTCTGTTTTGTATTGTTTTTCTTCCTTTGGATGGGGATAGCATTGTCCATAGTTGATCTAATGCAGTTATCTTAGCTCTATGAACTGCTGAGAGTTGCTGCTTCCATCTAGGTTAACCATCTCACAATGTTGTTTTTAATGTGTATATTGTTCTCTTGGATCTACTCCCTTAGCTCAGCATCAGATTTTGTAAGTCATTTCCTGCTTCTTTAGAATCCATCCATTTATAGTTTCTTATAGAACAATAAAATTCCATAGTATTCATGTACCATAACTTAGCCATGCCCCAATTGAAGGGCATCACCTAGGTTTCCAATTTTTTGCTACTGTAAAGAGCTGCCATAAATATTTTGGAATATGTCAGCCTTTTCCCATTTTTATGGGGTTTTTTGGATATAGGTCTAGAATTGGAATTACTGGCTCAAAAGTTTTATTTCTCTTTGGCCAAAGTTCCATATTGCTCTCCAGAATGATTGGATCAGTTCACAACTCCACCAGCAATGTATGAATGTCCTAATCCTCCCAAAACCTACCTATCATTGATCATTTTCCCTTCTTCTCATCTTATTCAAATATGATAGGTATGAGGTAATACCTCAGAGTTGTTTCAATGTGAATTTTTCTAATCAAAAATGATTTTGAGCATTTTTCCATATGATTATATTTTAACTTCAGTTTTTTCATTTGAAAGTTGTCTATTCATATCCTTTGACCATTTTATCAATTGGAGAAGAGGACCAGTTTAAATAGGTTTGAAGTGGTGGTCACAGGTTTAGGAAATATGGCAGGATAGCACTGGAAGCCTATTGTAAAAAAAGTTTCTATTCTATATCAGTGGAAAGAGAGTATCCAGCAATTGAAAATTTTAGCTGCTTAATTTATCTCAATGTCACCAAAAATTCCATAAAATTAACAAATACTGATTTTTTTCAGGCAGCAATATTTAGTTATTTTAGTACATCAATACAAATATTAGATAAATATTTCTAAAATAAATCTAATTTTTCAATACACTTGCTCTTTTTAATATAACTCCCTTATAAAATTAGAAATCAACAAAAAAAGTTGATACCTAACACTCTAGTTCCATTCAATATTTTCATTAAGCATATTCATCTCTGTGTATGTGTATTTGTATATATATATATATATATATGTGTGTGTGTGTGTGTGTGTGTGTGTGTATCTAAATTCATATACACATATATTTTTTCTTCCCCTTGGTACTTCATTCTCTCAACAATGCAATGAAGGGATAATGTTTACAAATAGAAAGCAGAACTGATTATTTATTTTTTTAGGGTTTTTTCCCCTGCAAGGCAATGGAGTTAAGTGGCTTGCCCAAGGCCACACAGCTATGTAATTATTAAGTGTCTGAGGTCAGATTTGAACTCAGGTACTCCTGACTGCAGGACCAGGGCTCTAACCACTGCACCACCTAGCCTCTCCCTGAATTGATTATTTCAAGCAATTATTCTTCTGATTTGAATAACCTAACCTTCATTCTAAAGGATGACTTATTTGGAAGGCAGAGATTATTTCCTCAAATTTATTGTCATATTAAAGTTAAATGAGAAAATGTGCCTACTTAAAGAAATCCGAGCATATTTTCATTTATTAATAGCCATAACTAAAGTATAACTTTAATTAACCTTCAAGTAACTTTAGAAACATAAATATATACTGGTATATTATTTGTTAATATTTACATTTGCTTTTCCTGAATTGTATGTTATGTGCATTTAATCTAGTACTTAACATTTATTGCTTCAAACATGTAAGATTTGGGTGGTTAATACCAATTTTTATATTGTCTAAATAATTTTTAAAAATAATAGATTAAACCAGTTAACTTTTGGAAAGATTTTCAGCAATGACAATCATTCTGTTTACAAACTTGAATCATCATGCAGGAAAATTGTGCAGTCTCCCAAACAAATGAAATAACAACCAGGTATCACAGTTACATCAACTTTGGACCTAGATTGGGTGAAGAACTGATATCAAATTCAGCATTAGATACTTTCTAACAATATGATTCTGGGCAAGTCAGTTATTCTCTTCTGATTTGGTTTCCTCATTAATAAAATAGAAATAATATTAGCACTTACTTTCCCTAGTAGTTGTGATAACCAAATGAGATAATACCTGACATATTATGCTACATAAATAAAATATTATGATATTATTAGTTAATGCTTCAATATTATTAGCAACAATAATAATTTTCTAGTTGATGTAGTTTCATTTAAATTTATAAGAGAATTCCATAGTCTTCCATTCAGAACATGATAATTCCAATTATATAAAAATGAAAATATACTTTAAATTTTTATCCCCAGCATCTTATAAAATATTTGCAAAGTGTAGTCAAGTACTCCTTTTTGTTGATTAATCTTACCTTTTGGAGTTTATAATAGGTTGGCAAAATGATAATAAAATAAATAAAATATAAATGAAATAAAATGAAACAGAATAAAATAAAATGAAAAATCAATGAAACAATCATATTATTTTAGAGTCGGAATACTATGATCTAATTTCCTTCCTGTTCTGGTAGTGGAGATTCTTGTTCATAATAATTGTGTCAACAAATCCGGGTCTTATCTGCAAAATTACAATGAAATAATAACCTAAAATATCATTTACATATCACTAGAAAAAGAATTAGCTCTTTCCAAAATCACAATTGCAGTAAGACTTTAAAGTAATTGGAATATTGTATACTTATGTACAAAGTCAAGAAAAGGATTTTCAAATAGTGGTTTAAAACCCTTAAAGATAATATTTGGGTATATATGTTATACCTAACAGGAGATAGTCAATAAAAATTTTAAAAATAACAAGTTAGTTGCAAATAGTGAATAAATGAATGTAAAGAAGAAGTAAAAAAAATAGGCATGAGTATTTGGCTGTGACTTTATGTAGAGGCAAAAGGGAAAAGTTCATGATATCCTCTGTGTTATACAATTGGAAAACCAAGAGGATGGCAATTTCATGAATAATATGGAGGGGAAACAAACTAATTCTGAGTAAAAAAAGAATTATAACTTTGTCTATGTTCAGCTTCATTATACTCAAGTACAAATGTCAAAACATAATTGCAGAGACTTCCGGCCAAGACAGCAGAGAGAAGACAGGCACAGTTCTAAAGTCTGCTGATCTCTTCCCCATCAGTCACATGAAACAAACCTCTTAAAAGAAATCAGAACCAGGAAACCCAGAAAGAAAAGCAAGGAGAGGAAAATCTACCTCGGGATTTGTCTCCTGCAGCAGCCTTGGCTGAGTACCTGCAGGTGAGTCTGAGGTCCCAGGGAAGATCAGCCAGACCAACAGCTGAATTGGAACGGGGAGTCTGAGGGCCTGAGAGCTGGCTCTGCTGGATCAGTGGTGGGGCTGGACGAAGGGGGCTGGGTCCTCAGGGAAGCAGAGGCGCTGGTGTTGGTGCTTTCCCCCTGGAGCTTGGGGAAGGGGCTGCAGGGAGAGGTCTGGTGTAGGACAGCTGTGGACACCATCCCTGGGCTCCTCTGGTCTGAGAAACTCTGAGCCCAGGCCTCCACTACACTGAGCCCTCCTCCCAAACAAATGCAAATTACTTCTGCCTCAGGTCCAGGTGTGTGAGCAAAAGAACCACCCCAGCTGAGGAATGACCTCAGGCCAGGGTAAAGCCCACCATTGACTGAAGGCAAAATAATTCAATACCTCCAATTCCCTCCCTCAAGCAAAGAGAGAAGGCCTAGAAACCAAGGTCACAGACACCCCAGAGAGTGCAACTAGCACCTCCTCCTGGCCAGCCAGAGAAACTGCACTCAGTAAAGCCTTTAGAGATCCCAAGCCCAGGTGAACCAGCCCCATCCAACTCAAGGTCTTAGCACAATGAAGAAAGGTCAGTGGAAAGGTGGATCCATAGAAAAATACCTGGAAGGGAAAGACCCCAACCCAGAGAGACCTGGAATATCTGAGGAGAATAAAATCTGGTCTCCAGCACAGAAAGACTTCCTTGAAGAAATAAGGAAGGAGTTTAAAAATCAACTGGAAAATTTGAGGGAGACAATTAATACTTTCCAACAAGAAAACAAAACCTTGGAAAGTACAACTGGACAAACACAAAAGGAGAATAAATCTCTCAGATCATCAATTGGACAATTACAAAATGAGAATAATTCTCAGATCCTCAAATGAGCAAATGCAAAAAGAAATTTATCTCAAAACCTCAATTGGTCAAATGAAAAGCTCTTTCAAAAGTAGAATTGACCAACTGGAAAAGGTTAATGAAGAAAACTCCTCCCCCCAAAAAATAATGGAGTCTACAGAAACTAATGTCTCCACGAGACAGAAAGAGTGAGTTAAACAAAATCAAAAAATAGAAAAAAAAATAGAAGCAAATGTGAAATACCTCATCAACAAAACCACTGACCTCAAGAATAGATCGAGGAGGGGCAACCTGAAAATTATAGGACTTCCTGAAAACATTGAAGAAAAAAAAGCCTGGACTTAATATTACAAGATCTAGTGATGGAAAACTGCCCTGACATCATGGAATCAGATGGCAAAGTAGTTATTGAAAGAGTACATCTATCCCTACCAGAAAAAGATCCTAAAAGGAAAACACCAAGGAATGTTGTGGCCAAACTGCAGAACTATCAAATAAAAGAGAAAATCCTGCAAGCATCCAGAAAGAAACAATTTAAATATCAAGGAGCCATGGTAAGGATCCTGCAGGACCTGGCTGCATCAACTTTAAGGGATCAAAGGGCCTGGAACTAGATATTTCAAAGAGCACGGGAGCTTGGAATGCAACCAAGAATCTACTTTCCTGCAAAGCTGAGCTTTCTCTTCCAGGGAAAAAGATGGACATTTAACGAAATGGAAGGATTCCAAAAATTTCTGATGAAAAGACCAGAGCTAAACAGAAAATTTGGATATCAAACAGGAGGTTTAAGAGACAAATGAAAAGGTAGAAAAATGGGGGGGTGGGGCTGTAAAAGGGGAAAAATGCAATCCAGCAAGTTGAAACTGACTATATACAAGCATGGGGGGGGGTAGAGACTCTCATAAATCCTGAGAAATGTAACTCTAACAGAGAGAATATACCTAGCCAGAAATGATGGACATCCATGACGTATCCATGAGACTGATATCTAATGGGATATAACTGGCTTTAACTCCACTGGGGAGAAAGACTCTAATAACTCTCAGGAATTTTGACTATATTCAACAGAATATACTGAACTAGAAGGGTCAGACACTAGGAATTTTCTATGACTTAGATAGAATGATCTAAAAAAAATACACTAACTCCCTAAAAAAAGGTGACAGGAAAGAGATGGGAGGAGGGAGGGGATTGTATGGGACAAATCTCATTACACTAATAGGTACAAAAAACCTAATAGACGGGAAGAAGGGAGTAGAGGAGAAACACCTGAATCTTCTTCTCATCAGACTTGGCTTAAAGTCAACCTACACATACTCAGTTAACTTATAAAACATCTAACCTTTCAAGAATTAAAAGGGGAAAAGGGGAGGGGGGACAGAGAAAGGGAAGGGGAGTGGAGGAAATAAGGGGAAATAACAAAAGGAAGGGAAGGGAACAGGGAAAGGGGAAAGAAAGAGGAGGGTGTGAAATAGGAGGGCAAACACACTGAAGGGGGTGGTATTCAAAAACAAAATACTGGGGAATATGTTTCAATGGGGGGAAGGGGGAAAAATACAAACAGAGGGAAGATAGCACAGAGGGCAATTAAGAATTAGTAATCATAATCTTGAATGTGAATGGGATGAACTCTCCCTTAAAAAGTACGCAAATAGCAGAGTGGATTAAAAACCAGAATCCTACAATATGCTGCTTATAAGAAACTCATTTGAAGCAGAGGGATACATATAGAGTAAAGGTAAAAGGTTGGAGCAAAATATATTTTGCTTCAGCTGAAGTAAAAAAAAAAAAGCAGGGGTAGCAATCCTTATCTCAGACAAAGCAGCAACAAAAATAGATAGCTTTAAAAGAGATAAGGAAGGAAACTTTATCCTCCTAAAAGGCACCATAGACAATAAAGTCATTTCAATATTGAATATATATGCACCCAGTGGGACAGCACCCAAATTCTTAGAGGAGAAGCTGAAAGAATTACAGGAAGACATAGACAGCAAAACTCTTCTAGTGGGAGAAGTCATCCTCCTGCTATCAGATCTAGATAAATCAAATCATAAAACAAACAAGAAAGAAATTAGGGAGGTAAATAGATTGTTAGAAAAATTAGATATGGTAGACTCATGGAGGAAACTGAATGGGGATAGGAAGGAATATACCTTTTTCTCTGCAGTACATGGAACTTATACAAAAATTGACCATGTACTAGGACATAAAAACCTAATGATCAACTGCAGAAGGGCAGAAATAGTGAATACATCTTTCTCAGATCACAATGCAATAAAAGTCATATGCAATACTGGGCCAAGGAGATATAGACCCAGAGCAAATTGGAAACTGAATAACCTCATCTTAAAAAATGAGTGGACAAAAAAACAAATTATAGAAAAATTAACCATTTTATCCTAGATAATGATAATAATGAAACAACATACCAAAACCAATGGGATTCATTCAAAGCAACTCTCAGAGGATATATTATAGCTCTAAATGCTTATATGAATAAATTGGAGAAAGAGGAAATCAATGAACCAAAAATGCAACTAAAATAATTAGAGAAAGAACAAATCAAAAATCCCCAATCAAATACCAAATTAGAAATTTTGAAAATCAAAGGAGAAATTAATAAAATTGGAAGCAAAAAAAACTATTGAATTAATAAATAAAACCAAAAGTTGGTATTATGAAAAAACCAATAAAATTGATAAACCTCTGGTCAATTTGATTAAAAAAAAGAAAGAAGAAAACCAAAGTGCTAATATTATAAATGAAAAAGGTGAATTCACTACCAATGAGGAGGAAATTAAAGTAATAATTCAAAATTATTTTGCCCAATTTTATGCCAATAAATTTGATAATCTAAGTCAAATTGATGAATATTTACAAAAATATAAGTTGCCCATGTTAAATGAAGAAGAGATTATATATCTGAACAACCCTATCTCAGAAAAAGAAATTCAACAAGCCATTAGTGAACTCCCTAAAAAAAAATCTCCAGGGCCTGATGGATTCACAAGTGAATTCTACCAAACATTTAAGGAACAATTGGTCCCAATCCTACATAAAATCTTTGGAAAAATAGGGAAAGATGGAACTCTGCCTAACTCTTTCTATGAAACCAATATGGTACTGCTACCTAAACCAGGAAGAGTTAAAACAGAGAAAGAAAATTATAGACCTATTTACCTGATGAATATAGATGCAAAAATCCTAAATAAAATCTTAGCAAAATGACTACAACAAGTCATCACTAGGATAATACCTTATGATCAAGTAGGATTTATTCCAGGAATGCAGGCTTGGTTCGATATTAGGAAAATTGTTAGTGTACTCAATTATATCAATAACAAACCTATCAGAAACCATATGATCATATCAATAGATGCTGAAAAAGCTTTTGACAAAATACAGCATCCATTCCTATTAAAAACACTAGAGAGTGTAGGAATAAATGGACTCTTCCTTAAAATAATTAGCAGTATCTATCTGAAACCATCAACAAGCATTATACTCAATGGGGAGAGGCTAGAGGCATTCCCAATAAGATCAGGGGTTAAACAATGGTGCCCATTATCACCACTAATATTCAATATTGTATTAGAAATGTTAGCATCAGCAATTAGAGAAGATAAAGAAATTAAAGGAATTAGAATTGGGAAAGAAGAGACAAAACTCTCACTATTCACAGATGACATGATGGTCTACCTAGAGAATCCCAAGAAATCATCTAAAAAACTACTGGAAACAATTAGCAATTTTAGCAAAGTTTCACGTTATAAAATAAACCCACATAAATCCTCAACTATCCTATATATGATTAGCAAGAAACAGCAGGAAGAGCTAGAAAGAGAAATTCTATTCAAAGTAACCTCAGACAGTGTAAAATACTTGGGAGTCTATTTGCCAAGACAGACTCAGAATCTTTTTGAAAATAATTATAAAACACTTCTCACACAAATTAAATCAGATTTAAATAACTGGGCAAATATCTACTGCTCATGATAGGTAGAGTTAATATAATAAAAATGACAATTCTACCAAAACTAAACTATCTGTTTAGTGCCCTATCAATCAAAATTCCAAAAAATTACTTTAATGAGCTAGAAAAAATTGTAAGTAAATTCATATGGAGAAATAAAAAGTCAAGAATTGCCAGGAGCTTAATGAAAAAAAATGCAAACGAAGGTGACAGCACTACCCGAACTAAAATTATATTATAAAGCATCAGTCATCAAAACTGTTTGGTATTGGCTAAGAAATAGTGTGGTGGACCAGTGGAATAGACTAGGTATAAAAGCAGGAGAGGATTATAGTAATCTGCTGTCGGATAAACCCCAAGAGTCAGGTCACCCGGATAAAAACTCCCTCTTTGATAAAAACTGCTGGGATAATTGGAAGTTAGTATAGAAGAAACTTAGATTAGACCAACACCTCACACCCTTTACCAAGGTAAGATCCAAATGGTTACAGGACATAGACATAAAAAACAATAGTATAAGCAAATTAGAAGATCAAGGACTAGTCTACCTGTCAGATCTATAGAAAGGGGAACAGTTTATGACTAAGGAAGAGTTGGAGAACATCACTAAAAACCAATTAGATGATTTTGATTACATTAAAGTAAAAAGTTTTTGCACCGATAAAACCAATGTAATCAAGATCAAAAGAAAAGTAGTAAATTGGGAAACAATCTTTACAACTAATGATTCTGACAAAGGACTCATTTCTAAAATATATAGAGAACTGAGTCATATTTTTAAAACAAAAAGCCATTCCCCAATTGACAAATGGTCAAAGGATATGCAAAGGCAATTTACAGATGAGGAGATCAAAGCAATCCATAGCCATATGAAAAAGTGCTCTAAATCATTAATTATTAGAGAAATACAAATTAAAGCTTCGCTGAGGTACCACCTCACACCTCTCAGATTGGCCAGTATGACCAGGAACGATAATGATCATTGTTGGAAGGGATGTGGGAAATCTGGGACACTATTACACTGTTGGTGGAGCTGTGAACTCATCCAACCCTTCAGGAGAGCTATTTGGAACTATTCCCAAAGGGCAACAAAAATGTGCATAACCTTTGACCCAGCAATACCACTACTGGGTCTATACCCTGAAGAGATGAGGGAAAAGGGTAAAAACATTACTTGTACAAAAATATTTATAGCAGCCCTGTTTGTGGTGGCAAAGAATTGGAAATCCAGTAAATGTCCTTCAATTGGGGAATGGTTTAGCAAACTGTGGTATATGTATGTCATGGAACACTATTGTTCTATTAGAAACCAGGAGGGACAGGATTTCAGGGAAACCTGGAGGGATTTGCATGAACTGATGCTGAGTGAGATGAGCAGAACCAGAATAACACTGTACACCCTAACAGCAACATGGGAGTGATGTTCAACCTTGAAGGACTTGCTCATTTCATCAGTGCAACAATTGGGAACAATTTTTGGCTGTCTGTAAAGGAGAGTACCATCTGTATCCAGATAAGGAGCTGTGGAGCTTGAATAAAGTACAAGGAATATTCCCTTTAATTCGGAAAAAAAAAAACCAGATGTCTTATGGTTTGATCTGGTTACCTCTGAGAATTCTGTTCTCTTTAAGGATATGATTTCTCTCTCATCACACCCAATTAGGATGGAGGTACAACATGGAAACAAAAGTAAAGACTGACTGAGTGCCTTCTGTGGGGTGGGGGTGGGGGGAGGGAAGCAAGATTGGGGGAAAACTGTAAAACTCAAATTATATTTTTAATAAAAATTAAAAAAAACATAATTGCATAATGTTGTCTAGGATATTGGATTGGAAAGAAATTAAAAAGAGTCATTAATTACATGTAGGTGACAACAAGTCATTTGTATAAAGGGGATTTTCTTAGAAGTTATACCTCACATGATGTACTTATACCATCAGTTAGTCTACTAGAATTGACAAGAAAAAATGAAATTCTGAAAATTCATCATCAATTACCTTTACCAATAGAATTGCTTTCAGTTTTGCTACTTCTGAATGCTGTTAAATATCATGACATTATGAGATTTCAACACATGGTTAATTACAGAACAATTTTACAATTCCTAAGATTGCAAGGCCATTTTAAATATTGGTATTTTTAGCTTTTTTTCTTGCAGTTTTCATTGTTTCCTCTTGCTTTAGGAATATGAGACACTGACATCCTTCTTAGGATCTGAACTAAATTCTGGTAGAGAGCTATTATCCTTGTAATGCAACAGCAAGTGGAAAAGTGTAGACTGAATTGCCTTTGGGAAACTCCACTTTTTTAATGAATTCAAACTTCTATCTGATTTAAAAGACCATTTTGCCTTTGAGTCTTCTAATACCCCATTCTCTAAAGAAATAAAAAAAATGACATTCCCTGAAAAAAGGTAATGTGGAAGCACAGGGTAGTTATGAATAGGCTGAAACAAATTATGCATTGTACAATTGTTGTTCAAGAGAAAGATAAGATACTTTTAAATGAATGAATGACTACAAAGAAAGGAGTAGTTGTGAATTCTTAAAGTAAGCCAGGGGATAACTGAAGAACAGTCCAATTGTTGCACTTATATCCAATGCTAATAATGTAAAGCAAACATAAGGAAAGACTGAACACATTGAGTGATTTTCTATATAGATGATTGCTAAGAATGGAATTGGTAAAGTAGAATATATAAAATATCAAAATTTCTGAGTCATTGAAAATAATATCACAATCATAGGAGTAACTAGATGCCAGATTAAATAACTTGTTAGACCTAGTATCTCTAGAAAACATTCACATAGAATTAGAATCCAGATGTAGTGTGATTATGATATTATGTATAGGGAAAGAAAGAGAAAACTATAACAAATTAAAATTCTTATAAAATAATTTGAGAGATTTCTAATTCTTAAAACATTTCCTTCATTTCCTCCAAAAGACTCCTCTCTCTTCCCAGCAGCAGTATACATTTGACTGACACATTTAAATTTGGAGATAATTTTGGCAACTCTCCTTGTAGCAACACTCAGATAGTAAATATCATCTCTTCTTAAAACCAAAATCATTATAATGTGCCATGCTTTCCCCTGCTATGCACTACTTTAGCCTTAGAAATAAGTCTATCATCACAATTCAATATTTCATTATCATTCGTCCATAATCATTATTAATTGTTGAATTAATCAGAGCTCTCCAATCCCTCAAAGCTATTTTTCTTTACAACATAAATATTATATGCACACATAAGAAAGTATATGTCTGCATACATATAGACATGTGTGCATACATTGTCTACATATGTATTTTTGCTTATATGAGTTATTTTCCTCTTAAACTGATTTCATTGAACTTTAAATTTGGAGACCAGTGATTGGCAAATTTGATCTCTGGAAGCAGGAAAATTGATCGAAATTCAAAAGGAACAAGTTGAATCTCCCTTTGATGAGCAATGGGTTTGGTCCATGAGTTGTGCTTGCAATTCCAACCTGTATGACTATTTTTTAAATTAAATTTGTTTTGTCTTTTTTTTGGAATAGTTTTGTTTTTGTTTTTTGAAAGATTTTATTTATTTTGTTTGAACAACTTTTCCCAAATTCTTGCTTCCTTCCCCCTGAACCCCACAGAAGGCAATCTGTTAGTCTTTACATTGGTTGCATGTTATACATTGTTCACAGCTGAATGTGATGACAGAGAAATCATATCATTAAAGAAGAAAATAATTATGAGATAGGAAAATTACATAATAAGATAATAGATTTTTTCCCTAATTTGTTTTTGTTCAAAGTTCATAAGTCTTTCTCTGGATAAAGATGGTATTCTCCATTGCAGACAGCACAGAATTGTCCCTGGTTGTTGTATTAATGGAATGAGCAAGTCAATCAAGGTTGATCATCACCCCATGTTGCTGTTAGGGTGTACAATGTTTTTTTCTGGTTCTGCTCATCTCCCTCAGCATAAATTCATGCAAATCATTCCAGGCTTCCCTGAATTCCCATCACTCCTGGCTTCTAATAGAACAATGGTGTTCCATCACATACATATGACACAGTTTGTTAAGTCATTCCCCAATTGAAGGACATTCATATAACTTCCAATTTTTTTTTTTAGTTTTTTTGTAAGGCAAACGGGGTTAAGTGGCTTGCCCAAGGCCACACAGCTAGGTAATTATTAAGTGTATGAAGCCAGATTTGAACTCAGGTACTACTGACTCCAGAGCTGGTGCTTTATCCACTACACCACCTAGCCGCCCCAACTTCCAACTTTTTACTACCACAAACAGGGATGGTATAAATCTTTTTGTAAAAGTGATGTTTTTACCCTTTTTCATAATCTCTTCAGAGTATAGACCCAGTGGTGGTATTGTTGGATCAAAGGGTATGCATGTTTTTGTTGCCCTTTGGGCATAATCCCAAATTGCTCTCCAGAAAGGTTGGAATAGTTCACAGCTCCACCAAAAATGTATTACTATCCCAGATTTCCCGCATCCTTTCCAACATTAATCATTTTCCTTTCTGGTCATATTGGCCAGGATGAGAGGTGTGAGGTGATATCTCAGGGATGCATTGATTTGCATTTCTCTACTGAGTAATGATTTGGAGCAATTTTTCATATGACTATGAATTGCTTTGATTTTGTCAGCTGTAAATTGCCTTTGCATATCCTTTGACCATTTGTCAATTAGGGAATGGGAGGTTTTATTGAAAATTTGACTCAGTTCTCTGTATGTTTTAGAAATGAGTCCTTTATCAGAAATACTAGTTGCAAAAATTGTTTCCCAATTTACTACATTTCTTTTGATCTTGGTTACAGTGTTTTTTTTTTCTGTGCAAAAGTTTTTAAATTTAATGTAATCAAAATTAACTAGTTTGTTTTTAATGATGTTTTCTATCTTTTCATTAGTCATAATCTATTCCCCTTTCCATAGATCGGCAGGTAAGCTACTACTTGATCTTCTACTTTGCTGATAATTTTGTTTTTTATGCCTAAATCCTGTATCCATTTGGATCTTATTTTGGTATAGGGTGTGAGTTGTTGGTCTAATCTAAGTTTCTTCCAAACTTAACACTAAAATATTCCTAGAAGTTTTTATGAAAGAGAGGGTTTTTATCCCAATACTTGGAATCTTTGGGTTTGTCAAACAGCAGATTACTATAGTCATTTCCTGCTATTGCACCTAGTCTATTCCACTGATCCACAACTATTTCTTAGCCAATACCAGATAGTTTTGATGACTGAAGCTTTATAATATAATTTTAGATCTGGTAAGTCTAAGCCACCTTCTTTTGACCTTTTTTTTCACTGAATCTCTGGAAATTCTTGACTTTTTATTTCTCATGTAAATTTATTTACAACTTTTTCTAACTCATTAAAGTAGTTTTTTGGAATTTTGTTTGGCAGGGCTCTAAATAAGTAGTTCAGTATTGCTGGAATTGTCATTTTTTATTATATTAGCTCCACCAATCCATGACAGTTTATATTTGGCCAGATATTTAAATCTGGTTTTATTTGTGTGAGAAGAGTTTTGTTATTGTTTTCTTTTTTGTTTTGTTTTGTTTTGTTTTTTGCAAGACAAATGGGGTTAAGTGTCTTGCCCAAGGCCACACAGCTAGGTAATTATTAAGTGTCTGAGACCAGATTTGAACCCAGGTACTCCTGACTCCAAGGCCAGTGCTCTTTCTGCTCTATCTTGCTAGTTATATATAGAAATGTTGAGGATTTCTTTTATATCCTGCTCTTTTGCTAAAGTTTCTAATGATTTCCAGTAATTTTTAGATGACTTTTTTGGGATTCACTAGGTATACCATTTTATACTCTGCAAAGAGTGAGAGTTTTGTCTCCTCCTTCCCTATTCTAATTCCTTCAATTTCTTTTTCTTCTCTTATTGCTGAGGCTAATATTTCTAATGCGATATTGAATAGTAGCGGTGATAATGGGCATCATTGTTTCATCTCTGATCTTAATGGGAATTCCTCAAGCCTATCCCCATTGCATATAATCCATGTTGATGGTTTCAGATTGATACTGCTTATTCTTCTAAGGAACAAACCATTTGTTTCTTCACTCTCTAGGGCTTTTATTAGGAATGGGTGCTGTATTTTGTCAAAAGTATTTTTCAGCATCTAATTATATGGTCATATGACTTGTGATAGGTATGCTATGAATATAATTAACTATACTAACAGTTTTCCTAATATTGAACCTACCAAGCATTCCCAGGATAAAACCTACTTGATCATAATGTATTATCCTAGTGATAACTTGTTGTAATTGTTTAGCTAAGATTTTATTTAAGACTTTTGCATATATATTCACAAGGGATATAGGTCTATAATTTTCCTTCTCTATTTTAACTCTTCCTGGTTTGGGTAACACCACCATTTTGGTGTCATAGTAAGAGTTAGGTATAGTTCAATCTTCACCTATTTTTCCAAAGAGTTTATACAGAATTGGAACCAATTGTTCCTTATATGTTTGATAGAATCCACTTGTGAATCCATCTGTCCATGAAGATTTTTTCTTAGGGATTTCAATAATGGCTTGTTGAAATTCTTTTCTAAGATAGTGTTATTTAGTTAGGTTTTTAATTTCCTCTTCAATTTTTCTGGGCTACTTATATTTTTGTACATATTCATCAATTTCACTTAAACTATCAAATTTATTGTCATATAGTTGGGAAAAATAATTCTGAATTGTTACTTTAATTTCCTCCTCACTGATGGTGAATTTACCCCTTTCATTTATGATACTAGCAATTTGTTTTTCTTCTTTATTTTATGCAATCAAATCAAATTGGCCAGAGGTTTATCAATTTTATTGATTTTTTCATAAAACCAGCTCTTAGTTTTATTTATTAGTTCAATAGTTTTCTTGCTTTCAATTTTATTATTTTCTCCTTCAGTTTTTAGAATTTCTAATTTGGTATTTAATTGGGAGTTTTTAATTTGTTTTTTCTCTAAATTTTTTAGTTTTATATTTAGTTCATTGATTTTTCTTTCTCTAATTTATTCATGTAAGCATTTAAAGATATAATATATCCTCTGACAGCCACCTTGTGTGTTTTCCATAGGTTTTGGCATGTTGTTTCATTATTGTCATTATCTAGGATGAAATAATTAATTCTTTCTATGATTTGTTGCTTGATCAACTCATCCTATAAAATGAATTTCTTTAGTTTCCTATTCATTGTGGATCTATATCTAATCAGCTCAGTATTGCATATGATTTATATTGCATTACGATGTGAAAAAGATGTATTCCCTGATTTTGCCCTTTATGCAATTGATCATTAGGCTGTTAGGTCCTATTACATGGTCAATTTTTGTGAAAATACCATGTACTGCAGAAAATAAAAGTATATTCCTTTACATTTTCATTCAATTTCTTCCATAGGTCTATCATATCTAGGTTTTCTAACAATATCTGATAGTTCTGGAATTTAGCCACACCAAGGGGATCAATGTACTCTTTCAATAACTATGTTTCTCTCTTGTTCCATGATATTGGGGCAATTTTCCATCACTAACTCCAATAATATTAAGTCCAGGCTTTTTTTCTCTTCAATTTTTTCAGGAAGTCCTGATAATTCTCAGATTCTCCAGTCTTGATCAGTTCTCGAGGGCAGTGGTTTTGCTGATGAGGTATTTAATAGTTTTGTCTATTTTTTTGAACTTTTGGTTTTCTTCAACACAATCTTGTTGTCTCATGAAGTCATTAGTTCCCACCAATTCCATTCTTTATTTTTTTTAGAGACCAATATTTTTCTTCATTTATCTTTCGCAACTCCTTTTCCAGTTGGACAATTGTATATTTGAAGGACTTTTCTATTTGCCCAAGTGTAGTTTTGAGAGAATCATTTTCTTTTTTGTGTTTTCCCAATTGTAGTTCTCAGAGAGTTATTCTCATTTAGTTTTTATCCAATTATATTTTCCAAGGATTTGTGTTCTTGTTGCAAGATGTTAATTTTCTCTTGCAATGTGTTAATTTTCTCTTGAGTTTATTTTTCCTTAGTAGAAAATTCAAATGTGAAATCATTGCTTATGGAGCTGTACATTCAAGACTTGTGATTTCATGGAGGAATAGGTAGCCACATTTAAGGAGGCCTTCCAGTGATGGAAGGGTCTTATACAACCAGTGTTAGGATGTGATATGAGCCCTGGGAAAGAACTCTTCGAACACTGTGTTGCTCAAGGTCTCAGGGAATCCCAGTAGTGATGAGATAAAGGTGAAGGGGCTGGACTTTGAGCTTTTTCTGCCAATCATGTTGACCATAGGAAATAATAAGGATCAGGGTACATATGAAGACTTTGTAGAGGACTTCTGAGTGTTTGAAATACAGTGCAACACCATCACCTTGGGTGAGAAGATGACAGAGTGAGAAGTGACATGTTAGTGGAAGGGTATGAATTCAGCAATAGTCTTATCAGCTATGTAGAATTCATCTAGATGTTGCCGATTGACTGATACCAACTCTCTTTCCTTGAAAAGAACTCCCTGACTTGCTCAGTGTGAAAGTCATACTTGTATATGTGAAGCAAGTAATGATATTTTCAGGGTTATCAGCATCCTTGCTTCCAATCCCCATAAAATGCCCTCTTTGGCCTATTTTCACCAAATAAGCCTCCTTTCTGTTCCTACAAAGAAAGGAAAGAAGAAAGAAAGAAAGAAAGAAAGAAAGAAAGAAAGAAAGAAAGAAAGAAAGAAAGAAAGAAAGAAAGAAAAGAAGGAAGGAAGGTAGAAAGACAAAAAGACAGAAGGTAGGAACAAAGAGAAAGAAAGTTAGAAAGAAGGAAGGAAAAAAGATAGAGAAAGAAAGGGAGGAGAGAAGAAAGACAGAAAAACAAGAGAGGAAGGAAGGAAGGAAGGAAGGAAGGAAGGAAGGAAGGAAGGAAGGAAGGAAGGAAGGAAGGAAGGAAGGAAGAAAAGGAAAGAGAGGAAGGGACGATGGAAGGATGACAAGAAAGATAAAGAAGGAAGGAAGGGAGAATAAAAGAAAAATGAAAGAAGGAAAGAAGAAAGATAAAAGAAAGAACAAAAACAGACAGAAAAGAAGGAAGGAAGGGAGAATAAAAGAAAAATGAAAGAAGGAAAGAAGAAAGATAAAAGAAAGAACAAAATCAGACAGAAAAGAAGGAAGGAAGGAAGGAAAGGAGAAAAAAGAAAAGAAAAGAAAATTTGAATGGAGTTATGTGATCATTGATATTTCTTGTCTAAAAACAAATTGCTTCTTAATGACAAAATGAAGTTTAAAATATTAATGACTTTTTTCAAGTTAAATAAAAATTATTCTTATGAGATTTTGTTAATCTCTGCACAAGAAGAATCTAATTAAATTGCTTTTATGTAGACACCATTTATTTTTCTTTTCTATATGGTTAACAATTTTCATACTTTTGCTTCTCTGCACACATGTAAAAATATAAGTCATCACAACAAATTATTTGGCAGCTGGTGGTAGACTATAATAATTCTATTAAATTAAGAACTCACCAAGTTTTTTTTTTCTCCTAAACCGTATCACAAGATTACAAGTAACTGCTTATAAATCAAAGATTTTAACCTTAGCGGTTATAATCAGAGAGAGTTGGAGACCTGAACTAAACACAGAAAAATAATCCCATTTTTATGACGATAAACTTTTGTTATTGAGACTGTGCCTGCAGTAAAAATGTACCAAATATTGGCTTTGGGGATAAAATAGCTACCTGTGACCCAGTGGGAATCTGAGATATTGTTTAAGCTAGAGTAAGACAACCATATATGTCCATTAGAAGAACCTCTTTCAGGCATAAAATAGGAAGGCATTAACCTCAAGATCTAAATGTATATAAATATATATCTATCTATATGTGTGTGTGTGTGTATGTGTGTGTATATGTATGTTTGTATATTATGGTAGACCTCTTGTTAAGTTTTGAAAATTTTTGCATTATTACATGTCTAAGGCAATGAAGAAAAAAAGTATAAGAAGGAAAAAATACATAAAAGGAAAAATTTCAGAAAATAATCTGTAATGATCAAATTATTAAAAAACAGTTTTGCTGAAGTTATTTTTTAAAACAAAATACAAGTTTTTAAAAAAACTAACAGCACAAGAAGATAATGTCATTGAATTTCTACTGGTTTTACACAATAATTCTTCCTCTTCTGGAAGTATTTAAATGAAATTGAATATAAACCCTTAGCTTTACAAATGAACAGCTGAGGCACAGAGGGGTTAAGTGACTAGGTTAAAGTCACAGAAACATCCATATTATGCAAAATGAGGAGTAGAGATAGAAAAAAGTACACATATAAGTTCATCTACTTATACACATATAAAAGACCTGCAGGTGTGCTTCAGTTTTAAAAAAATCAGCTTATATAGAGATGCAGAGAATAATTACATCATTATCAGTGATCACTATTTTTTACTTTTCGAATTGTAATATAGATCTCTTTATAGATTTCATTTATTCAATGACAATTTCAATAAAAATTAGTTTAAGTTAGCACAAATATCCAATTTTGGACTAACTTAATCAAACTTATTATTGAATTCCACTAATAGTCAATCCATACACATGTGTCATAAATGAAGGCAAACCTTGATTTTAATGGTTTGGTTTTCTTTTCTCCTATCCTGTTATGTAATTTAGAAGAGAGAGAAAAACTATGCTTTCATTTTTGTCTTCCTTGAGTTCATTATACAAATTCCTCTTTGAAAATTAAAACAATTCCCACTATATTTTTAAAAGATGAAGTTGAAATGTTTATCCCTTAAGGGAACAAAGCTGGAAGAGAAAGGAAGGAATCTTTCAGATTGTACAATCATTTTGTCCAATAAAACTCTGATCTGGCACTTTTTATCACCTAAAATCGACTATTTTCCCCTATCTCATTTCAATTTGTTATTTTACCTCTCTTTCCTTTCCATTTCCATGTTCTCAGTATATTGTCTCCTGAAAACAAACCTGATTTTTAACTCATTTATATGGATTGTGTTAAATACTAAACAACATGCCAATTTCAAAGTTTAGTGTAATTATTCTGCAATTATCATATGATGACCTTTTGTAGTATTTATCTCTACTCATCAGATGCAATTACTAATTTCATCATTTCCTATTTCTGACAGCCTTGTTACAATTTGCAAATAAAAACTCTTCAGTATAAGGAGTAATTGCCTTTTTTTCCCCCAGCAGAAACAACGCTTAGCATAATGTATGAGGCCTATATAACCGACTTGGGGCAAAGCATTCTGAGCTCATACTGGTCTGAGCAGCCACAGTAGGGCACACTGTAAATCTTCTCAAACATAGTGATGTCATTTTGGTCTTCTTTGATAATGAAGGGTGAACCAACCAAACATTTCTTTCAATTTTTACACAAATCAAAAATGATTTCTATTCTTTTTTGCGTGCTTTTTCTTGACCCAGTTGGGGAGTCTAAAGTCTAGGTCATGTCCTTTAAAACTGACAAGTCTAATCTGATCTGAAAATGTTCTCCATCTTTGAATTTATTTGGATCAGAAAACTGAGGATACTGATATAAAAATTATAGAATGAAATGAGTTCTTTCTATATTATAAGAACTTATAATAGAAGCAGATAAAGACTTTCATGGAATGATACAAATTAAGTAGAACTAGGAAACACTAGATATGTTTACAATAAAGTAAATTCCAAAAAAAAAAAAAGTCAAAATTGAATGATCTGAAATCAGAAGACTATACTCGTCACTGAACTTAGATTCTGTATGGGAAACTTATTTATAAGTAATAGAAGTATTATGTAATTTAAAGCATTATTATTAAATTTTAAATCATTTGGAATAATTTAATGGAAAGTGAAAGACTTTAGGGCAAAATGCCTAATTCTTTTAGCAATTTTGGGGGTTTTTCATTGAAGGATAAGGTCTAGGACTACCTGTTGTTATATTCCCACATTTGACATGATAGGGTACGATTAACCCAACTTGAAATCAGAAAGATACAAGAACCAGATGAAATAATCCCTGCAATATGCAACTTTTACAACCACTCCTTATTCCTCATGAAGTTATATGTTGAAGTTATCCACAAGTTATAGACCTACTATTTCTGATGATTCAGTTAGCTAACTGAATTCTTTGCTTTTAGGTTTTTTGCAAGGCAATGGGGCTAAGTGGCTTGCCTAAGGCCACATAGCTAGGTAATTATGATGTGTCTGACGGGCGGCTAGGTGGCGTAGTGGATAAAGCACCGGCCCTGGAGTCAGGAGTGTCTGGGTTCAAATCCGGTCCCGTTTGCCTTAAAAAAAAAAAAAAAAAAAAAAAAAAACCTAAAAATTATTATGTGCCTGAGGCCGGATTTGAACTCAGGTACTCCTAACTCCAGGGTCAGTGCTCTATCTGCTGTACCACCTAGCCGCCCCTGCTGATTGAATTCTTATTATTTTACCAACCTGACACTAGATACAAACCGCACAGCAAGATCCTTTGACTACATAATTTTTTTTTTTCTGAAAATTTAACCCAACTCTTCCTAACTGTAGTTTTCATCTATGGCTACATTCATTTTCTAGACAATTAGATTTCAGAGAATAGGCCAATTTTCTATTCTGGAACTATGCAAATACCAAATTATTCCCCATGGTTTACATTAAGATAGGATGACTCAGTGAGATCTGTATTTTAGGAAAATAAAGTCAGAAACTGGGTGAAGAAATGATTGGCATGCAGAGAGTGGATACAGGAAGACCAAGTAGTAGGTTATTGAAATAATCCAATGGACCTCTTATAAGACTGTTACACTAGGATTGATGAGGGATGAAATAGCATTTATGTGAGTGAAAATATAAGAATGGAAGAAATATATTTTGAAATTAGAATCAAGACTTGACAAATTATTGGATGGGAAAATGGGTGAAAGGAAAGAGTGAAGGATGGTTCCATGTTTGTGATTAGTTTGTGATGGAGGATGGTGATATCCACAAAAATTGGGAAGTTGAGAGAAGTAGATTTTTTTCAGCAAAGATTTTATTTACATTGTTGTTAAAATTAAAATAAAGAAGACTAAAAGCAGTGGGCCTTCAGGGCATGTATGTATAATCAACAATTCTCTTTCATTTTTCTTATTCTTTTACACTACGTACTTTTGACAATGAGCTGGACTACTAGGGACTCACAGATTTTCATCATTATTTTGTCAGTTACATATTTGAAGATTCTGCTCCAGAATCAGGTTGGATAATGAATATACCATTGCCTTTCTTGGATTATTCTGTTAAACAAATATTTATCAGTTGCTATCTTCTATGCTAGAAAATGGAGATCCAGGGAGGAAGGAAGCATATTTTCCATTCCAAAAAATTTATATTCTACTGAGCAATACCTACACATAAACACAAATAAATACCAGCTAATTTGAGAAGGGAAAGAACACTAGTGAATATGGGGATCAGAAAAGAATATAAATAGTACATAGGATTTGACTGACAGTCAGTTAAGATTCCAAAAAGCAAAGATGAGGTAAGAATTAATTACAGCCTTTGAGTCCTTGAAGCAAGCACAATGTCGGAAGTCAAATGCCAAATTGATGAAGCAACAACTAGAACCATTTGACTGAAATATAGAGTATGCAGAGAATAATGTGAAATACATCTGGAAATGTAGGTTGGCACAAAATTATGGGGGATTTCAAAAGCCAAGCTATTGAGTTTGTTTTTATCCTAGACTCAATTGATTCTGTTAAATTCTAAGTTGTGTTCTCTGTCAGAAGACTGCCAAAATTCATTATATTCATAAGATTGCTTTACAGAAAGAATTCTCCAGTGAGAAGACATGACCAGGGCTTCCCCAAATTCATTAAATTCATTAAGTGCACCTGAATTCTGCTATATGTTTTGGAAAAATATCTTTAATAATGAGAATGCAAATTATTAGAATATAAGTTTCATGATGGAAGGAGATATAAATATTTATTGAATGAATAATAGCTGCACCAATGGAATTCCATTTTAATGGGTCTTGAGTGTTTAACTAGTTCACTTTTCCATTTTACTATACATCTTGAGATACTTAAAACTGATAAAATTTTCTTCTTGAGTACTGGGCAGAAAAAAGTTACTAAACATTCACTGGTGATGAATTTAATAAAATATGTAAACTTTTAAAATCTACATAACTTAGGAACTATCTGTGAAAATAAAACAAATTATCTTTTAAAGTAGCTAAGATGTCAAGTCCTACTCACAATCCCTATTAGAGCTATCAAAAAGCTTACCTCCCATTTGTAACTGAAGCACAATAAGAATCATGAAGCACTAAGGTTATGCTTCATCTCATCACAATATCCAACTTCATAGGATAGGCAGAAATTATTCAGTATAGCCTAGCTCTTTCCCACTTTAAAAACTGTTCTTATTTTACCTGAAAAGTCAGTTAGCCAAATTTTTGCTTGTTTTTTTGTTTGCTTTGTTTTATTTTGTTTTATGCTTATTTTTCCCAATGATTTTTTTCTGGACAGGTCAGGAATTTAATTTTATAATTCTTATTTCTCTTTTAAACTGAACATCTTCTTTAGATTCCAATCTCTTGGGAATATATAGCATTCTCTGTCACATTAGACTTTGATTCATTGTCTTTTGTCTTTCTTTGCTTATAAAAGATATTTAGAGGAGGCAACTAGGTGGCATAGAGGATAGAGCACCAGCCCTGGAGTCAGAAGGACCTGAGTTCAAATCTTGATTAAGGTACTTAATAATTACCTATGTCACCCTGGGCAAGTCACTTAGTCCCATTACCTTACCAAAAAAAAGATAGTTAGAGTCTTAGTTGATCATATTCCCTTCTTTTGTTTGTATCTTTCCTGTTGCTTTATCTGCTTATGTTCAATGTTATTAAATGATTTTTTTCTTCTGCCTAATTATTTGGTAATTTGAATATCCTTTTACCTTTATCACTTATTTTCTGACATTCTTCGGCTTTGCCTGTGGTTTCCTTAGGGGCTGGACCTCAAAATCACCTAATTCTCATCTAAAGCTCATCAGCTCATGAACATCACACACACAGAAAAACACACATGTAAATAAGTAAAATAAAGCTTACATTGAATGTTCGCTATGTTCAAATCATTATCCAATGTACTTTTGCAATTAGAAAGAACTCACATTCTATTAGCAGAAGACAACACATAAGACTGTCATCTCTGTCAGATTTATTATACTCCTTAGTCCATATTATTGTGATAAGTCCTTAGACTTATCACAATAATCCACAACACTCTGATTGAGCTCAAGTTCTGTACAGAATGTTGCTAAGTTAGTGTTCTAATCCAATCAGCCTTCTGCTTTTTGATTTTCCATAGCATAGACAAATTGGAGAACTGGAGAATTCAATTCTATAGTAAGTCATTGGACCAGTTTTTGCAAGCCAGCTATCGCTGTGACTGTTCAATGAAGTTTTAACTTGTTGGGGGTTTTTGGTGTCTCAGATATTGTAAATTGCTCAATTGCTTTATTAACTTTAGAGTTTTTTGGTTTTGTTTTGATTTTGAAAGGTTTGAGATTTTGTGGGGGAGGGGGCTTATAGAAAAATATCTACTCCTCTTTATTGTTGGTCTTGTAACCCAGAAGTCCATGAAGTAAGTACCTATTATGTAAAAGGCAACTGGACAATATAAACTCACTGTGCTAAATGAAAGAGACAATTTAGTATAGAAAAACCTCCTATAGTCAAGGTTCTATAGAAAAATTGGAAGGAGCCTCCAGGGCATGAGCCCATTGAGCTGAGGGGGGGAGTGAAGAGAGAGAGACTGCTGAGCTCTGTCCTCTGCCCCTGGAACAGGACTCTGGGGCTCTGACCACATTCAGATGCTGATCCCAGTCTAGGCCCCCCCCAATAGAACAGGCCCCCCCCACCTCGGCCCCATGGCAGAGGGGGGTGCTTATGGTCATTCACAGACTAGGAGGGAGGATAGAACCTCACACACTGAGACCCTTGTGGGAGTGTCCCAAAAGCTCAGGAAGCACCCCAAAAAACAGGCTTAGGCTGGGAAAATGAACAAGCACAGAAACAAGAGGAAGACCATTGAGAAATATTTTGCAAATGAGCCCAAGAAGGATCAAAATACTCAGTCTGAAGATGAGGAAGCACAAGCTCCTGCATCTAAAGACTCCTAGAAAAACAGAAATTGGGCTCACTCTATGATAGAGTTCAAAAAAGACTTTGAAAATCAAATGAGGGAGTTGGAAGAAAAACTGGGAAAAGAAAAGAGAGAGATGAAGGAAAAACATGAAAATGAAGTCAGCAGCTTAGTCAAGGAAATCCAAAAAAAATGCTGAAGAAAATAGCACGCTAAAAAACAGCTTAGGTCAAATGGATAAAACAGTTCAAAAAGTTATTGAGGAGAAGAATGCTTTAAAAAGCAAAATTGGCCAGATGGAAAAAGAGATAAGAAAACTCTCTGAGGAAAACAAATCCTTCAGACAAAGAATAGAATTCAGGGAGATTGATGAATCTACCAGAAATAAGGAATCTATACTTCAAAACCAAAATAATGAAAAATTAGAAGAAAATGTGAAATATCTCATTGAAAAAAACAACTGATATTAAAAACAGACTTAGGAAAAATAATTTGAAAATTATTGGAATACCTGAAAGTCATGATCATGAAAAGAGCCTTGACATCATTTTCAAAGAATTACTACAGGAAAATTGCCCTGATATTCTAGAAGCAGAGGGCAAGATAGAAATGGAGAGAATCCACTGATCCCTCCGAGAAAGAGATCCCAAAAAACCAACCCCCAGGAATGTTATAGCCAAGTTCCAGAACTCCCAAGTCAAAGAGAAAATATTACAAGCAGCCAGAAGCACACAGTTCAAATATTGTGGAGCTGCAGTCACGATCACACAGGACTTAGCAGCAACTACATTGGAAGCTCGTAGGGCTTGGAATACAATATACCAGAAGGCAAAAGAGCTTAGAATGCAGGCAAGAATGAACTACCCAGCAAGGCTGAATGTCCTCTTCCAGGGAAAAAGATGGACTTTCAATGAACCAGGGGAATTTCAAAGGTTACTTTTGGAATGGCCAGAGCTGAACAGAAGGTTTGATCTTCAGATACAGGACTCACGTTAAGCATGGAGATTGGAGGAGAGGGCGAAATATGAGGGACTTAATGAGGATGCACTGCATGTATAGAAAAATGATACTGAATATTCATATGAACCTTCTCAGTTAATAGAGCAGGTAGAGGGAGCTTTTATAGTTGAAGCACAGGAGAAAGCTGAATTCGACGATAAAATATGGTGTAAAAATCGAGTCAATAGGAAAAAAAGGGAAATGGAATGGGAGAAAGAAAAAGGAGAGGGGGAATAGTCCAAGATATTTCACATAATAAGATTTTTTTATTAAAATGAGCTATTGCAATGATATGGAAGCAGGGAGGCAAGGGGGAATGAGGGAACCTTTGCTCTCATCAGAGATGGCTAGGAGAGGAAACAGCAAATATACTCAATGGGGTATAGACAACTGGAGTAAGAAGGAGGGGAGCAGGGGGAAGGGGTGGGGATGTGAATAAAGGAAGGGAGGATGGACCATGGGGGGACAGTGGTCAGATATAACACATTTTTTTTTTTTTTACTTCTTGCAAGGGGCTGGGATGGCCTGCCCAGGACCATAGGGCCAGGTGGATTCTGGGCCTAAGGGCTGGTATGGGGGCTCAGGGCTTCTTGGCCCCAGGACAAGGGATCTGTCTATTGTGCCACTCAGCTACCCTACAGCAGAGTCAGAGTGAAAGGAGAGAGAAAATATAGTACATGGTAATGGAGAAATAAGACAGGAGGGAGTTGCGATCAGCAATGGCAATGTTGGAAAAAATATGGAAGTAACTTTTGTGATGGACTTATAATAAAGAATGTGATCCACTCATGACAGAATTGATGGTGTTGGAACAAAGACTGAAGCACATTTTTTGTTATTTTTATTTGGGGGAGGGTACAGGGCAAGTGGGGCTGAGTGGCCTGCCTGGGGCAACATAGCAGGGTGATCTTTGGGTGTCTGGGGCCGGATTTGGACCCAGGTGCTCCTGGCTCAAGGGCCAATGCTCTGTCTGCCACCCAACCACCCCTACTATTATTACTATTTTATTTTACTTTGGGTTTTTTTTTCTTCTTTTTGGTTTTTGCAGGCCAGTGGGGATCGGGTGGCTTGCATGTCACATGGCTGGGTGATTATTGGGTTTACGAGGCTGGATATGGACTGGGGTGCTCGTGGCCCCAGGGCTGGTGCTTTGTCCATTGCACCACCTGGTCATACCTACAATTATTACTATTATTTTTATTAATTTTAATTTTTTTCTCTCCCCTTTACTTTTTCACCCAAGCAAGTCTATCTATATTCATGGGGCGAGGGGTATTTTGTTTACTTGTAAACAAGTATATTTTATTAATGTAAAAAAAAGTTTGTACAAAATGAGAATAAAATAAATAAAATAAAATAAAATAAATTAAAAAAAAAGAAAGAAAAATTGGAGAATTTGTTTAGCTTGCTTCAGATAAATTACTCAATGAGATTTAGCAACCAATTGCCATGTCTGTAGCCCACTCCAAATTAAAACAACTCTGGAACCTGTTCAAGTCAGATTGATTAATTTTCTCATTCAAATTCTTATTCATATTATTAATATTCTTATAACATAGACAGTAAAACAATTTAAATAGTAAATATGTATGTACCAAGTGGTATAGCATCCAAAATTTTAGAGGACAATCTGAATCAACTACAGGAAGACATAGACAGAAAAACTCTACTGGTGAGAGATCTCAGCTTGCCTATCTCAGATTTAAATAAATATAATCATAAAATAAACAAGAAGAAAGTTATGGAGTTAAATTGAATGTTAGAAAACCTAGACATGACAGAACTTTGGAGAAGAGTTAATGGGGATAGAAAGAAATATACTTTTTCCACTGCATTACATGGCACTTACACAAAAAATTTACCAAGTACTAAGGCATTAAAAATTTATAATCAAATGCAGAATGGCAGAAATAGTGAATAGTTCCTTCTCAGATCATAATGCAATAAAAATCACATGCAATAATGGGTCAGGGAGAGAAAGACCTAAAACTAATAGGAAACAAAATAACCTATTTTTAAAGAATGAGTGGATCAAACAGCAAATTAGAGAAAGAAATAATGAGTTCTTCTTTGATAATGAAAATAATGAGACAACATACTAAAGCTTAGTGGATACTACTATGGTAGCTATTATGGGATATATTATATCTTTAACTGCTTACATGAATAAATTATAGAAAGAGGAAATCAATGAACTAAGCATGAAACTAAAAAAATAGAGAAAGCAAATAAAAAGTTCCAATTAAATATCAAATTAGAAAATCTAAAAATTAAAGGAGAAATTAATAAAGTTGAAAGTCTATTGAACTTATAAATAAAACCCAGAGTTAGCTTATGAAAACCCAATAAAATTGATAAATCTTTGGTGAATTTGTTTAAAACAAGAAAGAAAAAAACAAATTACTTGTATCGTAAATGAAAAAGGTAAACTCATTACCAGTGAGGCAGAAATTGAAGTAATAATTAAGAAATATTTTGCCAAACTGGTTGTCAATAAATTTAATAATCTAATTGAAATGAGTGAATATTTATGAAAATATAAATTGCTAAGTTTTAATGAAGAGGAAATTAAATACATAAATAAGTCTATCTCAAAAAAAAAAAAAAGAAATTCAACAAGCTACCATTGAACTCCCTAAGAAAAACATCTCCAGGGTCAAATGGATTCACAAATGAATTCTATCAGGCATTTAAGGAACAATTGGTTCCAATTCTATATAAACACTTTGGAAAAATGGGTGAAGAAGGAACTCTGTCTAGCTCCTTCTATGACACCATTATGGTGCTGATACCTAAACAGGGAAGAGTCAAAACTGAGAAAGAAAATTATAGACTAATTTCCCTAATGAATATGAATGCAAAAATCTTAAATAAAATCATTGCAAAGAGATTACAGCAAATTTTCACTAGGATAATACACTATGACCAAGCAAGATTTATTCCCAGAATGGAGGATGGGTTCAATATTAGGAAAACTGGTAGTACAATTGACTATATCAATAACAAACCTAGCAGAAATCATAAGAATATCTCAATAGATGCTGAAAAAGCCTTTGACAAAATACAACATGCATTCTTACTAAAAACACTAGAGAGTATAAATGGATTGTTCCTTATAATGATAAACAGTATCCAACTGAAACCAACAAGAAGCATTATATGCAATGAATATAAGCAAGAGAGATTCCCAATAGGATCAGGGGTGAAACAAGGATGTCCATTATCACAGCTACTATTCAATATTGCATTAGAAATGTTAGTTTCAGCAATAAGAGAAGGAAAAGTCATTGAAGAAATTAGAATTGGAAAGGAAGAGACAAAATTTTCACTCTGCAGATGACATGATGGTATACCTGGAGAATCCTAATAAAGTCACCTAAAAACCCACTGGAAACAATTAGCATTTTTAGCAAAGTTGGCAGATATAAAATAACCCCTAATAAATCCTTAGCATTTCTATATGTTAATAGCAAGATACAGTAGCAAGAGCTAAAAAAAGATAAATTCTATTTAAAGTAACTCCAAACAATATAAAATATTTGGGAGTCTAATTGGCAAGGCAGATTCAGAAACTATGAAAATAACTAAAACACTCTTCACACAAATAAAATCAGACTTAAATAACTGGACAAATATCGACTGCTCATGGATAGCCAAGCTAATATAGCAAAAATAATAATTCTACCTATATTCATCTACTTATTTAGTGCCTTACCTATAAAACTTCCAAAAAATTACTTTAATGACCTAGAAGAAATTGTAACTAAATTCATAAAGAGAAACAAAAAGTCACGAATATCCAGGTATTTAATGAAAAAAAAATTGCAGAAGTTGTCTTAGCCTTACCAGTTCTAAAATCATACTATAAAGCACCAGTAATCAAAATGTCTGGTAGTAGCCAAGAAATAGAGTGTGGATCAGTGGAATAGACTAGGTGCAAAAGAGATAGCAGGAGATGATTATAATAATCTGCTTTTTCATAAACCCAAAGAGTGTAACTTCTGGGATAAGAACTCTTTTTATCAATGAAAACTGTAGGGAAAATTGGCAATTAGTATGGTAAAAAACTTAGATTATACCAACATCTCATACCCAATACCAAGATAAGATCAGTGTGGGTACAAGATTTAGACATAAAAGACAATATTATAAGCAAACTAGGAAATCAAGGAAAAGTTTACTTGTCAGATCTATGGAAAGGGAAACATTTTATAACCAA
Source organism: Macrotis lagotis (assembly GCF_037893015.1). Taxonomy (NCBI): domain Eukaryota; kingdom Metazoa; phylum Chordata; class Mammalia; order Peramelemorphia; family Peramelidae; genus Macrotis; species Macrotis lagotis. The sequence goes on from NC_133665.1 coordinate 122,355,723, forward strand.
AGAAGTGCATCATTAAAAATAAATTATCTAGTTTTGATTACACTAAATAAAAAAAAAAAACTTTTGCACAAAGAAAACCACTGCAACCAAAGTCAAAAGAAATGTAATAAACTGGGAAGACATTTTTACAACTAGTATTCCTGACAAAGGACTCATTTCTAAAATATACAGAGAACAGAGTCAAATATATTTAAAAAGCAAGCCATTCCCCCAATTGACAAATGGTCAAGGTTATGCAAAGGCAATTTACAGATGAGGGAATCAAAGTGATCCATAGTCATATGAAAAATTGCTCTAAATAATTATTGATTATAGGAATGCAAATTAAAAAAGCTCTGAGGTATCATCTCACACCTATCAGATTGGCCAATATGACCAGAAAGGAAAATGTTCAATGTTGGAAGGAATGTGGGAATTCTGGGACACTAATAGATTGTTGGTGGAGCTGTGAACTCATTCCACCTTTCTGGAGAGGAATCTGAATTATGCCTAAAAAGCAATAAAAATGTGCATACGCTTTGATCCAGCAATACTACTACTGGGAGGGAAAGGGGGGTGGAGAAAAGATTTAAAAATTCAAAACCTTACAGATAATGATGGTTAAAAACTACTATTGTATATAAATGGAAAACAAATAAAATATTAATTTTTTTCTTATTCCACTTAAAAATCTTCTGCATTCCTAGTTCCATCCATCTACAAAAATATCATTGACTGGTTGCCTTCCTTCTACTATTATAATGTTCAAGCTTAAATGGAGCTCAGAGCAGAAGGTGCATGATCTTCATTTATACTAACAATAAATATACTCATTCTTTTAGGTAAAGACCATGACTATGGACTCAGCATGAATGAGTTATCTTTAGTAATAGGGGGATTGCTATCACCAGCTAGCTGTATGCAAGGAGTGGATATTCCCTTGCTAATAATTTTAAAGATTATATATCACTTTTATTTGTCTATAGAAAGGGGCATCTAGGTGGCTTAGTGGATAAAATGCTAGATGTGGAGTCAGGAAGACCTGCATTTGAATCTAGCCTCAGATGCTTGCTATCTGTATGACCTTGAAGAAATCACTTAATTTTATTTGTTTCAGTTTTCCCATCATAAAATAAGCTTGAGAAGGATATGACAAAACACTTTACTATTTTTGCCAAGAAAATATCAAATGGACTGAAAAATGACAAAAAAATCAGAGGTAGTTTGTTCAAATTTGTTTTTTTCCTGGGTTATAATAAGCATGCAAAGACAATTCTTCTGAGTTTCAAACCAACATGTTAAACTTTTTAAGCCTGTTCATGCTATGGCAGCTGAATTTTTATATGTTGGAAAGCCTTCAAGTTGTCCACATAACTAGAAGCACTGATGAATCTGGAGATGCTAAGCTGGAATTGATTCTGCATATAGAAATTAAATTAATGTTCTGAAATCGTAATGCCCAGATGGCCTGGTGAGCTCAAGACATTCTAACATCACATCAGAGATCTAATAAGTGACCAAAGTCATTAGCACAGTCCACAGGTGGCAATAGCAGTGGCTTTGGGAAACAGGAGGTAATAGAAACAAACTGAATATGATCAAAACCAGGAAACTATTTGTTGACATAAAAAAAATCAGAGACATTTCAGGATGTTAGTTAAGCAGACTAGACAAAAAGCAGTCAACCCCTGAGAGGAGCCAGCATAACAACCAACAAATAAGTAATATCTTCCCTTCCTCAATAGCTATTTGTATATGGGATGAGGATCAAAATGTTACTATAGCTGCAGAAGACTACTCAGTAGAGAACTGTGCCTAAGGAGAACTTCATGAGAAATTTACAAATGGAAAAAAAAGGACTTCTAGGGTCAGGATGCTGAGAAATATTTCTCAAAAATATGTATGTGTATCTACCTTAACATAGATGGGTTCACAGATTCTAAAGTGTTAGAAGCAGGGTTACTCTTTTCTTCTTTTTTTAATAAAAATAGTTGTTTTCCAATTATAAAAAATAGTACTTTCTACCTATAATTTTTGTAATATTTTGATGTTACAAATTTCCTCCAACCTTCCTTCCCCCACCCCCATAGAAGGCAATTTGACAATATTTACATTGTTCCCATGCAAAAGTGAAGGTGATGAGAGAAAAAATCATATCCTTGAGGAAAAGTAAAGGAAAAAATAAAATATAAGAAATAGCAAAATTTGTAAAGATTTGATTTATTTTGAATTTTATAATTTTTCCCCTAATCATGCTTCCCTCTGCTCAACCCCCACAAAAGGTAGTATGTTAGTCTTTCCATTGTTTCCACTTTGTATATTGCTCTAGTTTGAATGTGACGAGAAAGAAATCATATCCTTAAGGAAGAAACATAAAGTATAAGGGATAACAAAATTACATAATAAGATAATTTTTTTAAAATTAAAGGTAATAGATTTTGCTCTTTGTTCCAACTCCACAATTCTTTCTCTGGATACAGATGGTATTCTGTAGAGGCTGCTCAATGAGTTCAGGGTCAAGAGGTCAGTTGGCCAAAATAACCTGAACTCTGCTGACCCTTGAGCTGAAAGCTTCCATAGCACTCTGATTTGATAACACAACTGTGCCATTCTTGACCTCACTATTCGATAATCCCTGTTTCCAAACTTCTTGACCTGCATCATATCCTACTGGGTTAATTATTGCCATAATAAAGTTGCATCATTGTTTTTATCCTGTATGCTAATTTTGTGGTTTTCTTCTATAAGCACTGTTTGATGATTTCAATAAATAGCCCTTCCAGTTGTCCTTCTAGTATTCCCCACCCAGGTGTATATATGTTTGTTTTTTTTTTTCCTCTCCTGAGCTGAATGGATCCCCTGCTAGTCAGGAGATTGCAACATTTGACATCCTTATGTGGGGCAGTCATGGGACTTAAAGTTGTCCAGAAACTGAGATAGTCCTTCAGGAGGAGAAAACCTCCTGGAAAAGCTGTGAAGGAATTTAAGGATCAGGTAAAGAGGGGAAGGCTTTGGGTGAAGTCATTTCAGCAGCAGCAGCTTTTTAATTTCTTTTTCCAAGCAGGTACATGGGTGTAAAAGGGAAGGAATTTTCCAATGAACTTAAAAAAGCCAGGTCAGCATGTAAAAATTTTAAAGAGACTAGTTAAATAGAGGAGCTTGGAAATTATAAAAAAAAAATGAGTCTTTACAGACTGTTTATGATATTCTCCATAGGCTCTAAGGATAGGAGAATTGAGCTTAGAAGATACTTTGAATTGAACAGATAAATGAATATTATATGATCAAATACTGTTGAATTTTTCCTCTTCCCTACATCTTCAATGTAATTCTTTTTTTTCTTTTTTTTTCTTTTTGTTTTTTACAAGGCAATGGCATTAAATGGCTTGCCCAAGGCCACACAGCTGGGAAATTATTAAGTGTCTGAGGTCGGAGTTGAACTCATGTACTCCTGACTCCAGGGCCAGTGCTCTATCCACTGCACCACCTAGCCACCCCTCTTCACTGTAATTCTGCCAGAATGTTTTCCTCCCTATTTCTCCCTTTCTGGGGCTTCTTTTTTTTTCAATCTGGCTCTTAACTTTTGACATTGGAGTTACTAGCCAGAGAGACACATAGATAGAGAGAGAGAGAGAGAGAGAGAGAGAGAGAGAGAGAGAGAGAGAGATTATTTCATGAAGATTTGGATAAAGAAGTATAAAAAGAAATTTTATTTGGAGTTTTATATATATATATACATATATATATATATATATATATATATATATATATATATATATATATATGGCATTTAAACAATTCTGTCTATGCAATACAATACATATTACAGGCAAACTTATATACCACAGATCAAGCCTATAGTCGAGAAGAAAAATAGGTCATTAAAAATAGTCCCACATTAGCAGATATATATATATATATATATATATATATATATATATATATATATATATATACACAGAGAGAGAGAGAGAGAGAGTACATATATATAAATAATAAAAAGAAATTTTTAATTTGATAAAGTTTGGGGCAATAAATAAATTTCATAAAGACAAGGGAGTCAGTTTAATTCTAAAGTAGATCATTTAGGTACTATGTAATGTCAAAAATAAATTAACAAAAGAAATAAGGGGAAAGTAAATAGTTAATCTTTTACCAAGCTGATATCATCACATTATTACTTCAGGAGTTTATCAGTATAGATTTTGATAATGTTAGTTATTTCAGAAAATTAGGGGTCAAATGGGGATTTTAAGAACAGAAGATTTCACACCCCACCAGAAAAGCCTTAAGACTTGTCCCCTTAGAAAGAAGTTATTTGGTTTACTCTAAAATAAGAAGGAGTAACAAGGGATATTCCTATTTGGCTGAGAGATTTTTAAATGAATGTTTTGCCCTCTCAAAAGTTATACTAGTTATAGTCCAGAAGTATTAAGATATTAATACACTTTTATAAAAAAAAAGTATTGTGAATTATTAAATGTTCTATTTTCTCAATTGTAAGAACTAGGTGGGGTTTTCCCTGGAGTTCAGGGGCCTCTCTCATTCAATGTGCTCTGATTTTGTTTATGTGTTTTCTTTGTGTTTGTTTTAAAATACAGGCAGAATAAAACTCTCAGCTCTTTCTGTATTGTCAGTCTTGCTGACATATCTTTGTGTTCTAATTAGACAATCTTCTTTCTCTTTTTTCAAAATTGGATTTTTTGTTTGTTTTCTAAAAACCCATGATATATGCCACAGGAAATTTTCCTGAGAATGATGTTGTTTTTGGGAAAGAAGGGGTTCTACTAATTTGCTTTATTTTTTTACTGTTTGTTTTCTAATTTGATTGTCTAGCAGAGTTTTACTTATTGCTTTGGCAAATTATACTTTTAAGAGACCTAGTCAAAATTGAAATTATCCCTGTAATTTTTTTGACTGGTCTTAATAAAAGAATTTATGGAAATGAATAATGACAATGTAGTAAGAGAAGAAAGTATAGAGAGATATGTATCTAAATGAGATTAGAATAATCTGAAAATCGCAATAAACCACCACTTTTAAAACATATAGGGGCGGCTAGGTGGCATAGTTGGGGAGGCTAGGTGGTGTAGTGGATAAAGCACTGGCCTTGGAGTCAGGAGTACCTGGGTTCAAATCTGGGCTCAGACACTTGATAATTACCTAGCTGTGTGGCCTTGGGCAAGCCACTTAACCCCATTTGCCTTGCAAAAAAAAAAAAAACTAAAAAAAACATATGCCAATGAATTGATTGGAAAAGTAATATACCCCCCAAAATGAAAAATTTTGATTTGAAAGCAATTGCTAAATAAATGTTAAATGTTTCTTCAAATTGGTTGAATCTATAATGTGCAATCCAGTGAAAAAAAGTTATCTGAAAATACATGTAACTGAATTATGGGATCTATAAAAAAGTAAAATAAAAAATAAAATAAAAATAATTTTTTTTGGTTAGAATATTATTTGGCTCCTCCAGAGTTATAGGAGGAAAAAGATCTAAAGGGAAAGCTAGACTCCTGAGTTATGTGTTTTTAATGAAGACTTATAACTGTTAAAAGAATTTGCAAACTTTTATATTTTCAAAAAAGAAAATGATACAAGATAATTTTGAATAAGAGTTTTGGAATTTATAAGATCATTAAGAGAACTATAAAAAATCTTGCAATCAAATATTTTGTAGAAACATCAAGAATTTTTTATTGCAAATTTTAGGGAGTATAGGGATTAGACTTTAAATTGAAAATGTGATTATGTATAATTAGTAAACTGTATAAGAACAGATTCAAACAATTTTGAAGATTTAAAATTATGTTACAATAACAAAATATGAATGAATTAAAGTGTCATCCATCATATAGGTTAAGAAGTAATAATATTTAAGCCTGGAATTAACAATTGATTGCTTTATAGAGATCATAAGAGAAAATAGCAGAAGTTATGACCCTCTAGGTTCCCTGAAATTTTTAAACAATGTAGTGGAACTTATTAAAAAACTGTAGGTCCAAGCATATTGTAATAATAGAAAAGAAATTATATATTCCTTTTACATCTATACAAAATAAAATTTTACAGATAATATGTATGATCATCATGTCATCAGATACATAATAATAGTTTTTATTAATCATAGCATTGATGTTGTATTATATCAACTATTTAAAGAATTAGTAGGGGTGACTAGGTGGCACAGTGGATGGAGCACTGACCATGGAGTCAGGAGTACCTGAGTTCAAATTTGGCCTCAGACACTTAATAAAGACCTAGCTGTATGGCCCTGGGCAAACCACTTCACCCCATCTGCCTTGCAAAAACTTAAAGAAAAAAGAAAAAAATGAAAAAATAAAAAGAATTACTAGAAGTTATCAGAAATAGATACAATTCCTTTTTTATTGAACATATAAAATCCCATCCTGGATTACCTGGATATATATATGAAAGTAATCATAGGACCAAATATATATATATATATATATATGCATATATATGTATATATATATATATGTGTGTGTGTGTGTGTATGTATATATACATATATATATATATATTGAAAGTAATCATAGGACCAAACAATTAAACCTTGCACTCCTTAAAATCTTAAGTAGAAGAGTAAACTAAACTGTTTTACGAAAAAAATCTCATCAGAATTCTTTACTAAAGAAAGAATTTAAAATCACCAGTGAGCAAGCTAGGAATATAGTAAAATCCTGTCCACAAAGGGATATTTACCTACCTCTCTAAATTATTTTAAGAATTCTAGAGGCCAGACTCCTAATGAGTTATGGCAGATGGACATGACTCATTATACACCTTTTGGAAAAATGAAATCTATTCATGCTACTGTGGATACATTTAGTTTGTATACAATGACAACGGCACAAAGTTCAGAGACTATTCTAGGTATGATTGATCATTTATTCTATTGATTTTCAAGGATCCCGAAATTTATAAAAACACATAATAGCACTGAATATACTTCTATGGCATTTCAACAATTCTGTATATGCAATATAGTACATATTACAGGCATCCCTTATATACCACAGATCAAGCCTATAGTTGAGAAGAAAAATAGGTCATTAAAAATAGTCCCACATAAACAGATAAGTGCAGATATGGGGAAGCTGATACCAGACTACACTTAAATAAGTTTTGTATTCATTTATTATTTGACTTCAGATGATAAGAATAAAACCTCGGCTGAAAAACACTTTGGTTACAAAATTACCATAAATAATAAACATCCCTAAGAGTATAGAGAAATGGGGAAGGATACAAAAGATGGAGATTGCAAAAGACTTGATAATTACTAACTTGGGATTGAGGGTATGTTTTTGTTTTGTCAACTGATGGACAAACTGTCTGGATATCAGAAGAAAACATCAGACTGTGCAGATCAGATGAATCAAGAAATACAGCAAATTAACAACTTACATTTAAGAAATCTAAAACAGCCTAAGAAGAGAAAAAAAGGAAAGACCATACAAAAGGAAAGCCAATTTGGGAATGGCAAAAGGAACTGAATATTGGACTTATGTGCAAAATCCTCCATGGGTAACAACTGCACTATGGAGAGAAAAATATGACTGTAGTTATTTTGATGGAGAAGCTGAAAATTAATTTGGCATATAACAAAGTTACTAATGGAAATATATAAGTAGAGATGCTGAGAAAATAGGTAAAATTTTTCTGACTTAAATAGTATCACACCCCATATAGAGGAATTTATAATCATTACTGAAAAAAAGAGGTAAATTACAGTTATATTATTTGAGCAAAAATTGTATGATTGGTTGTATTCTCTGCCTGTAATTGGTACAAAGTTACATGGTATTATTTCTTTTTCAAATTTGTTGTAATTATGATATTGATCATTTGTTGTGTGTGTCTCTCATTTTAAAAACTATTTTTTGGTATTGAACATTTATATAATATGGCTAAAGACATACAAATAGGGGGGCGGGTCAGGGCTGAGGGCCGCCTCTGGGATCCGGGCGGGCGGCGGGGGAGCGGGGGATGGTGGGGTGGCGGCTCCCTCGGGCCCCGGCGCGGGCAGTGCGATGTGGCAGGTCACCCCGTTCCTGAACGGCAGCCCCAAGAATGGCAAGGTGGTTGCTGTGTGTGGAACTTTATCGGACTTGCTTTCTGTGGCCAACAACAAACTGGGAATCAAAGCAACAAGTGTGTATAATGGAAAGGGTGGACTGATTGATGATATTGCTTTGATCAGAGATGATGGTGTTCTTTTTTGTATCTGAAGGAGAACCATTTATTGATTCTCAGACAGATTTGAAACTCCCTGAACGACCAACGGGAGCTCACACAGACTGGCTAACCCTCAATGTCGGGCGACGGTACTTTACAACCACACGGAGCACTTTAGTGAATAAAGAACCTGACAGTATGCTGGCCCACATGTTTAAGGACAAATGTGCTTGGGGAAATAAACAGGATCACAGGAGCGCTTTCTTGATTGACCGAAGTCCTGAGTATTTTGAACCTATTCTGAACTACCTACGTCATGGTCAGCTCATTGTAAATGATGGCATTAATTTATTGGGTGTGTTAGAAGACGCCAGATTTTTTGGTATTGACTCATTGATTGAACATCTTGAAGCGGCAATAAAGAATTCTCAACCACCAGAAGACCATTCTCCAATATCTCGAAAGGAGTTTGTTCGATTTCTGCTCGCCACACCAACCAAATCAGAATTGCGTTGCCAGGGTCTAAACTTCAGTGGTGCTGATCTTTCTTGTTTGGACCTTTGATACATAAATTTCAAAATGGCCAATTTAAGTCGCTGCAATCTTGCGCATGCTAATCTCTGCTGCGCAAATCTTGAACTAACTGATCTCTCCGGATCAGTGCTTGATTGCGCAAATCTCCAGGGGGTGAAAATGCTTTGCTCTAATGCAGAAGGAGCATCTTTGAAGTTGTGTAACTTTGAGGATCCTTCAGGCCTTAAAGCCAACTTGGAAGGTGCTAATTTGAAAGGTGTAGATATGGAGGGAAGTCAGATGACAGGGATTAACCTTTGTTTTGCTACATTAAAAAATGCAAAATTGAAAAACTGCAACCTTCGAGGAGCAACTCTGGCAGGGACGGATTTAGAAAATTGTGATCTTTCAGGCTGTGATCTCCAAGAAGCCAACTTGAGAGGCTCCAATGTCAAGGGCGCCATCTTTAAAGAGATGCTGACCCCCCCCCCCCCTGCACATGTCCCAGAGCGTCAGATAAGAGGGGGCTGGAAGCTAGATGACTTCTTCCAAACAAGAGGAGATGTGAAGTGTTTTCCTTGTGACACGTTTTCTCCATCTACTCAGTAGTCTAGAAGAAATAACACTGTAAAAGAATTACAGAGCAGTTAGACAATAATGTATATTCTCAGTACTGCCTAAGGAAAAAAAATCTTCACTTTTTTCCCTCAAGTTGTAAAGAGGAAGCATTTACTTAATAGCTGAATGGAAATTAGATTTTATTGCTGTCTTTCGAATGAGCTGGGAGACATGGCCTGGCCTAATAGTCAGGAATAGTATATAATAGTATATTTGCTTTGAAATCGGCATGTTATGGAAATATCATCTGGGTTTGAAATTCATTGAGGATTTTAATTTATGAAAAGCACAATATATGCAATTATTTATTGAATCTCTAGATACAATATGGATATTTAAACTGTTAAAGTTTGTGCAATTGTGGGGGGGGGAGTTATTGAGGTTACAGCTAGCTTTAGGATTGCTACTGTTACTTTGATTGCCTGTAGAAATTATCAGAATATATGAATGTGGTGGAGCAGAGCTCCCCAAGCCTCTCTTTTCAGGTACATTTTTCATAATGTTTATTTTTTTCCGAGCAACACAACAGCTAAACTAAAGAAATTCTCAGTTCTAACTGAGGTGGGAGTGGGGGGGGGGTGGTTGGATGGGAAGATTCATTATATATCTTTGAATTCAGGTGATAGGATGGGGTACAATGTGCCAGAACCTAAGGCAAAATACAGAAAGAAGAATTTCTTTTCTCAATGTGGGGATTAACTGGTAGCTCCAACATAACTGGGTGGTCCTGGTTGAATAGGATTTTTACCCCAGGCAAATTCCCTTCATCCCCAATGCAGAAGTTAAGTGATGTTCCCCAGACCTAGTTATTGGTTATCTCACAAGGTCAAGCGCAGGAAGATGCTTGAATAACCAAAATACATATATACATTTATATGTAAATCTCAAGGTGCATCAATAATAGTCATTAATTGCAGGTGCTGATGAATCTAGACAATCACTACTAAGGAGTGTGGTGAATCAAATCCAAATCCATGGCAATGAGTGTTGGGAAACAGGAGTGAAGAGGGGAGAACACTGTGTCATTGCAGTTTGGACTTTATAATGGGGACTCAAGGATTGAAACTGATGCTCTGATCACCCCCCACTAAATTGACAGCTGGCTGATCTGAGATGAGATGCCAATCTGTCTGCACTTGTGGCTCTCCTTGCCAAAGATCTGGCCCGCCTGTTTGCAAGTGACCTCAGATCCCAATTCTAGCTCTCCCAAGACCGGGTGCAGGGCCTGTTCTTGAGATTCAGAAGGAAAGAATCCTCAGCCCCGGGCAGTAAGCTATTGGACAGGTTTGCTTTTTTTTTTCTCTTCAATGTTTTCAGGAAGTCCAATAATTCTCAGGTTGTCCCTCTTCGACCTATTCTCAATGTCAGTGGTTTTGCTGATGAGGTATTTTACATTTTCTACTATTTTTTCTATTTTTTAATTTTGTTTAACTGACTTGCTGTCTTATGGAGTCATTAGTTTCTGTAGACTCCATTCTTTTTTTGGGGGGGGAGGAGTTTTCTTCATTAACCTTTTGCAACTCCTTTTCTAATTGGTCAATTCTTCTCTTGAAAGAGCTTTCCATTTGATCAATTGAGGTTTTGAGAGAATTATTTTCTTTTTGCATTTACCCAATTGATGGTGTGATTTATTCTCATTTTGTATTTTTCCAATTGTATTTGCTAAGGATTTGTTTTCTTGTTGCAAGGTATTAATTGTCTCTTCCAAATTTTCCAGTTGATTTTTAAACTCCTTCCTTATTTCTTCAAGGAAGTCTTTCTGTGCTGAAGACCAGATCGTATTCTCCTCAGAGGTTCTAGGTTTTTCTGAGTTAGGGTATTTTCCTTCCTATAATTTTTGTTTTGCTCCATGTTTCTGCTGACTTGTCTTCATTTTGCTAAGACCTTGAGTTGGAGAGGGGCTGGTTCACAGGTGTTTGGATCCCTAGGGGCTTTACTCACTGAGTGCAATTTTTTGGCTGGCCAGTAGGGAGTGGTGGCTGCTTTCTCTGGAGTGTCTGTGACCTTGTTTGAGGCCTTCTCCATTAGCTTGAAGTGAGGGGTTGGAGATATTGCATCCTTTTGCCTTCAGTCAGTGGTCGGCTTTACCCTGAGGTGAATTCATTCCTTTCCCTATTGTCAGCTGGGCTGGTTCTTCTGCTCACACACCAGTGTCTGAGACAGAAGTAGTCTGCAATTGCTTTTTCTGGGAAGAGGCCTCAACTATATTGGAAGTGTGGATTCAGAGTTCCTCAGAACAGAGGAGACCAGGGCAGGTGTTCACAGCTCTCCTGCACCAGAACTCTCCCCCCAGTCCTGTTGGCAAGCTCCAGAGGGTCAGCACCAACACCAGTGCCTCTGCTCCATAGTTGACTCAAGCCCCTGCCATCTAGCCCCAGCCCTGATCCTGCAGGTCCAGCTCTCAGGCCCTCAGGCTAATCTGGCTGATACAGGGCTGATCCACCCTCTGTGCCCAGACTCAACTGTCCTAATTAGTTCAATGCTGCTGCAGGAGACAAATCCTGAGGTATATGTTCTTTCTTCTTGTTTTCTTTCTGGGTTTTGTGGGTTAGATTTCTGTTAGGAGGTTTGTTTCATATGATAGACGGGGAAAGATCAGAAGACTTTAGAACTATGCCTGTCTTTTCTCTGCCATCTTGGCTGGAAGTCCTAAACTGGTTTTTAGCATATTATTTTTCTTCAGTATTTTTTGGTATATCTTTCAACAAGCTTTTGATTTGGTTTTCATGATTTTTCTGCATTGCTCTCATTTCTCTTCCCAGTTTTTCCTCCACCTCCCTTAGTTGCTTTTCAAAGTCTGTTTTGAGGACATCCATAGTCTGAATCCATTTTCTATTTCTCTTCGAGGTTTTGCATATGGAAGCTTCAATTTTATTATCATCTGAGTTTATGTTTTGATCTTCCAGGGCACTAAAGTAATTCTCTATGCTCAGATTCCTCTTTTTCTCTTGTTTACTCATTTCCTCAGCCCAAGAGTAATTTACAGCACTTCCAAGGCTTTGAGTTTTTTTGGGGGGGCACCTCACTGGGACCTTTATTCCTCCAAGGTCTTATGTTTTTTGCCTGTGCTTTGCTATGTAGATGGCTCCCATACTTCCCTCTGCCCTGGGGCTATAAGGAGGGATCTAGCTTGGTTATTTAGAATGGAAGCCCAAACTGCAATGTCTGAGTGTAGGCAAACAGCAGAGTCCTACCCCAGGGAGAGCAGAGAAATTACTGCAGATTTTCCTTACTCTCTTTGGGAATGCAAGCAGTGTTCTCCAGATTCTTAATGGAGTTTCTACAGACAGTGCTCCTTAATCCATACTCATTTTGGGGCACCACAGTTCTCTCCCCAACCCCTTGAAGCTCTCTCTGGGCTGTGCTGGGCTGTGCTGTGCTGGACTTGGCTTGTCTGAGCTGCAGCCACTGCTTTTTTTTCCCAATCCCCGGTCTTGGTGAAACACACCTTTACCACAGAACTTCTAAGTTACCTTGGACTGTAAAAATGTATCACTCAGTCTTTCTGTGGGTTCTGCCCCTCTAAATTTTGGCTAGAGCCATCTTTTTTTGTTCTTTTGGAGGTATGGGGGATGAGTTCAAGGGAAATGCTACACTGACATCTCCATCTTGGCTCTACCCTGATGCCTTGGGTTTCAAACAATCCATTTACCTCCTTAACTTCCTTCTTGTTTATTTTATTGTTAATTTTATCTAAATCTGAAAGTGGGAGGTTGAGCTCCCCTACCAGTAGAGTTTTGCTATCTATGTCTTTCTGTAACTCTTCCTACTTCTCCTCTAAAAATTTGTATGCTATACCATTGGGTACAAACATATTTATTATTGAAATTTCTTTATTGTCTACGGTACAGTTTTAGGAATATATAATTTTCTTCCTTATCTCTTTTAAAGCTATCTACTTTTGGAGCTACTTTTTCTGGGATAGGGTTTGCTACCCCTGATTTTTTCACTTTAATTGAAGCAAAATTTATTTTGCTCCAACCTTTGACCTTTACTCTATATGGGTCTGTCTGCTTCAGATGAGTTTCTCATAAGCAGTGTATTGTAGTCTTATGGTTTTTAATCTATTCTGTCATTAGTTTATGTTTTAAAGGAGAGTTCATCCGATTCACATTCCAAGTTATAAATACTATCCCTTCATTGCTCTTCTTGTTATTTTCCCTCTTTTTTTGTATTTCCCCCTTTTTTCCCTTATCCACATTCCCCAGAATTTTGTTTCTGACTACCACCACCTTCAGTGTGTTTGCCCTCATATATCCAACCTTTCTCACCCTTTTTTGCCCCTTTCCCTTTGTCCCTTATTCCTTCCCTTCCTTCTCTTGGTCCCCTTTTTTCCTCCCCCAATTCCTTTCCCCCTTTTAATACTTGAAAGGTAAGATAAATTTCTTAACCTAACTGAGTTTATGTATGTTAATTTCAAACTAAATCTGATGAGAGTAAGATTCAGGCAGTTCTCAGCTCCTCCCTTCTTCCCCTCTATTGGAATAGATCCATTGTACTTCATAATGTAATGAGATTGACCCCATTCAGTCTCCTCCATCCTCCCATCTCTTTACTTTCCCAATTTTAAGGAAGCATTGCTTTTAAACCATTGTATCTGAGTCACAGATAAGATGTGAGTGTCCATCACTTCTGACTAAGTATATTCTCTCCAATGGAATTATAAATATTGCATCAGTCTTTCTCTCAGGGTAATAGGCAGTTTCATCTTATTGGATAGCAGTTTCATGAATAAATCATGAGTGTCCATCACTTCTGGCTAAATATATCCTCTCTAAGAGAGTTACGATTCTTGAGAGTTATAAAAGTCTTTCTCCCAGGCAGTCATATAGCCATTTTCATCTTATTGGAGAGCAGTTTTTATTCTTTTTGTAATTCCCCTTCCCCCTTTTTTTTTACCTTTCTTTGTGTTTCTTGCATCTCCTGTTTGAAATCCAAATTTGCTATTAAGTTCTGTTCTTTCCTTCAGGAAAAGTTGGAAATCTCCTATTTCATTAAATGTCCATATTTTGCCCTAGAAGAGAAGACTCAGTTTTGCTGGATAATGAATTCTTGGCTGCATTCCAAGCTCCCTTGTTTTTCATAATATCACATTCCTGGCCCTTCAGTCCCTTAATGTTGATACAGCTAGGTCCTATGTAATTCTTCCATTGGCTCCTGGGTATCTAAATTCTTTCTTTCTTTTTGATTGTGGCGTTTTCTCTTTTATCTGATAGTTCTGGGAATTTGGCCACAATATTCCTTGATATTTTCATTTCAGAATCTCTTTCCAGAAGGGCCTGAAGTATTCTTTCAACAATGATTTAGCCCTCTGGTTCCATGCTATCGGGTCAGTTTTCTGTCACTAAATCCTATAATATTAAGTCCAGGTTTTTTTTCTCTTCAGTGTTTTCAGGAAGACTAATAATTCTTAGGGTATTTCTTCTTGATCTGTTCTTGAGGTCAGTGGTTTTGCTGATGAGGTATTTTGCATTTTCTTCTTTATTATGCTTTTATCTATTTTGGTTAATAGACTCTTGTTGTCTCATGAAGTCATTACTCTCCATAGATTCCAGTCTATTTTTGAAAGTTTTCCATTTGACCAATTAAGGTTTTGAGAGAATTATTTTCTTTTTTGGCATTTGTCCAAATATATTTTCCAATTATTTGTTTTCTTGCTGCAAGGCATTAATTTTCTTACCCAAATTTTCCAATTGAATTTTAAAATATTTGCTGATTTCTTCAAGGGAGTCTTTCTGTGCTGGAGAATAAATTATATTCTTCTTTGAGGTTGTGCATCTCTCTGAATTAGGGTTTATTCCTTCTCAGATTTTTTCTATGGTTCCTCCTTTCTGCTGGTCTTGCTTCATTTTCCTAAGATATTGTGTTAGGGGAGGGGATGGTTCACAAAGGTTTTGTGTTAAGATCCTTAGAGTCTTTACTCACTGAGTTTAGTAACTCCAAGTAGGCTGACCAGTAGGACATTCTCTTTTCTTTCTCTGGAGTATCTGTGACCTTGATTTGAGGCCCTCTTCCTTGGCCTGGAAGGGGTGGTAGAAGCTGATGAACTTTTTTCTTTGAAAAAAGGTGGGTTATAGCCTGGGGCAAGGTAACTGCTTTCCCTTTTCCAGCTGAGGGAGCTCTGCTGCTTATACCTAAGCCTTGAGGGGGGGTGTAATTGTGTTTGTTCTAGGAAGAGAATTCAACAGAAATGAAGGTATGGACTCTGAGTTCCTCCAGACAAGAGGAGACCAGTGATTTTTGTCTGCAAGTCTCCTGCACTGGAATTTTTCCTCCAGTCCTGCTGGTAAGTTCCTTACTGTCAGTCTCACAGCCAATGCTCTTTTCCCCAGTTGGTTCATGTCTCTGTGACTGATCAGGTTAGTCCTGCTCTCAGATGCTCACCCTGTCCTGTCCTCCCAGTAGAATCTGCTTTCTGTTCCCAGCTCACCCATGAACCCAGAAGACAAAATTGAGGTAGACTTTTTCTCCTAACTTTGCTTTCTGGGTACTGTTGATCAGATTTCTCTTAAGAGGTTTATTTTATATTATATATGAGGGAATATCAGGCAAACTTAGCACAGTGACTGTCTTCTCTCTGCCATCTTGGTTGGAAGTCCCAAGAGAAAGAAAATTTATATAGTACATAAGACAATTTTTTTAAAATTGAAAGTAATAATCTTTGGTCCTTGTTTACACTCCACAATTTTTTCTTTGGATACAGATGGTATTCTCCATCACAGATACCCACAAATTGTCCCTGATCAGTGACTCTTTTTTTTTGTTCTTGTTTTTTAGGTTTTTGCAAGGCAAATGGAGTTAAGTGGCTTGCCCAAGGCCACACAGCTAGGTAATTATTAAGTGTCTGAGACTGGATTTGAACCTAAGTACTCCTGACTCCAAGGCTGGTGCTTTATCCACTATGCCACCTAGCCACCAAATCAGGGACTCTTAATAATGCAAATAAAAGAATTATTCAGTCAGCATCTAAGGAATCTGCCAACCAACAAAAATTGTATTTGGGGAAGTAGTCTCAGAGGAGTGCTAAAGATATGAAAAAAAGTATAAAACATCCATTTCTGAATATATTCTTCCCCTTATAATCCAATGATCCATTGGATTCTCAATATTGCCACCACCATCAATGAAGTCAATTTCATCATCATTGTATTCTTTAATGTTTACAAAGCACTTTAGCAGACTTCCTGGGCAGAGCCAAAATGGTGTCACAAAGCTAGGAATGTTCTAAAGCTTTTCTCAAAGCAATTTTATTACTTTTTTGTTTTTTATTAGTTATGCAACATATTTATTTTTAATTTTAGTTTATATTTCAAATTATGCATACATTACTAAATAGTCTTGTTATAAGAGTAAACATACCCCCCCTCCACAAAAATAAAAAATCTCATGAAAAATAAACAGAAAAAAATGTGCTTCAATCTGTGTTCAAATATCTTCAGCTTTGTCTGGGGTGGACCACATCCTTTATCATAAGTCCATCATAAAAGTTAATTCCTTATTTTTCCAAATTTGCTGTTGCTTAATGTAATCCCATCCATCCATTCCTTCCCACAATTATTAAATATATTTTCTCTCTCCTTTCACTCTGTCCCTCTTCAAAATTGTGCTGTGGGGAAGATAAATGACACAGTGGACAGAGTACCAGGATAGGGGCCAGGAGTCCCTAAGCCAACATTCTACCCCAGAGACTCAGCAACCCCCCAGTCCCTTGGTCCCAGAGAGGCCACCCAACCTCACCTCTTGCAAAAAGTAAAAAAGAAAATGTGTTGTATTTGACTACCCTCTCCCATGATCCACCCTCTCCTCTATTACCTACATCCCTCCTTCCCTGCCCCATTGCCTTTCTCCCTTTCCCTTTCTCTCCTCTTTACTCCAGATTTCTATACCCTATTAAGTATGTGTGTTGTTTCATTTCTGAGACATTTCTGATGAAAATGAAAGCTCTCTCATTCACCCTCACTTTCCTCACTTCCTCTCCATTGCAAAAACTTTTCCTTGACTATTTTACATGCAATCTCTTAGCCCATTCTATCTTTCCTTTTGCTTTCACCCAGTACATTTTCTTTCATCCATTGACTCCAGTTTTACAATATATTATACCTTCAAATTCAGCTCCCTCATATGCCTTCTCTCTCTCTCTCTCTCTCTCTCTCTCTCTCTCTCTCTCTCTCTCTATATATATATATATATATATATATATATATATATCTGTATATATACATATATATATATAATGTATAAATATGTATATATATGTACCTTCTAACTGCTCTAATAAAAGAGAAGATTCGAATGAGTATTATTGTATTATCAGTGTCATCTTCCCATGCAGGAATACATAATCCCTAATAATTTACTCTACTTATCCACCCTCTCTATGCCTCACTTGAGTCCTGTACTTGAAGATCAAATTTTCTGTTTCAAAAGTAACACTTGAAATTTCCCTATTTCATTGAATGTCCATCTTTCCCCCTGGAAGATGTCTCAGTTTTGCTGGGTAGTAGATTTTCAATTGCACCCCAAGCTCCTTTGACTTTTGGAATATTATATTCCAAGCCCTACAAGCCCTTAACATGGATTTTGCTGAGTCCTACATAATCTTGTCTGTGAATCCATGATATTTGAATTGTTTTCTTCTGGCTGTCTGTTACATTTTCTCTTAGATTGGATTTCTGGTACTTGGTAATAATATTCCTGGGGGGGGTACTATTTTTTTTTTAATTTCTCTCAGGAAAGCAGATCAGCAGATCTCTCAATTTCTATTTTATCTTTTGCTTCCAGGTTATCAGGGCAATTTTTCTGGAGAAATGCTTTAAGAATGAATTCAAGGCACTTTTCCTGATCTTGACTTTCAGGTAGCCCAATAATTTTTTTAATTTGTCTTTCCTGGATCTCTTTTCCAGGTCAGTTGTTTTTTCAATGAAATATTTCACATTTTCTTCTAGTTTTTCATTCCTTTGGTATTTTTTAAATTGTTTCTT
The DNA here is from genome assembly GCF_037893015.1 of Macrotis lagotis. Taxonomy (NCBI): domain Eukaryota; kingdom Metazoa; phylum Chordata; class Mammalia; order Peramelemorphia; family Peramelidae; genus Macrotis; species Macrotis lagotis. Next base: position 122,374,016 of record NC_133665.1, read on the forward strand.
TATCTCAATGGGAAATAAGATTAATCATCTGTAAAAGGAATAATAGTAGTTAAGTGAGGAAAATAAAATTCTAAAAATTAGAATTGGACAAAAAAAATAATGACTCTATCAGACAAACATGTGATCAAACAAAACCAAAAGGCTGAAAAAATAGAAGAAAATGAAAAGTATTTTTAGGATAAACAATCAACTGAGAAAATAGATACAGGAGACATAATTTATGAATTAATTTTCTACCTAAATGCCCTGTTCTATAAAAATATCCTGGACAGTATCATACAGGAAATTATCATGGAAAATTTCCTTAATCCTAGATAATACAGTCCTTGAAAGAATCCAGCAATCACTCCCCCCCTAAAAATTCTGGCCTATTTTCAGATTTTTTTAGTTAAAGAAGGGGGGAAATTATAAACAATCAAAAAAAGAAGCAATTTAAAAACCAAGGAATAACAGGCAGGATATGACAGGATTTTTTATCTTCAGCATTAAAGGATCAGAGTTCATAGGACAAAGCAAGTTAGATTACGACTAAGAATCAACTACCTTGAAAAATTAATCATATTCTTTCAAGAGAATAGAAGAATTTTCAATAAAGTAAAAGACTTTCAAATTTACCTGACCAAGAACTTTAGCAATATTATCTCATTCCATCCTACAACAAGCTGGGAGTTATCCAGGGCACTGAAACAAGGATCAATTGACTTTACCAGAGTCATATAGGCACATAAGTGTATGAGTCCAAATATGAACTTTAGTCTTCCTGTATTCCTCATAATGTTATTTATCCATCACAGAATATATATACATATGGAGAAAAACAATTTTGTTTTTTTTTCTTTTCTAGCATATCAACTTTATCTGATTGTATATACCATATCATACACCCAATGTGTGGTATATCATAAAAACATTCCATTCAATCATTTTCAAATTCTGGTTCTTTTTCATACTTGTTTCTTTTGGCTAAGTTATCTTTATCCCTCTTGGACTTAGTCGCCTAAACTTTAAAGAGAGGACTTTGAAATAGATGACATCTAAGGATCAGTAACCTCTAAATCTTTGATCCTATGACCAATGATCAAAAATTGAAATAAGGAAGGATAGATAATATTTCCACCTTTGGACCAAGTCCCAGCTTAGCCATATTGTAACTGTTGTCTTTGCAGTTTTTTTTTTTCTGAAGTCTATGAAAGCTCTTTGTATTTAAAGTAAATGAAAGATAGAAAAGAAGAAATAAATAGCAAATGTAAAAATGCTACTAGGAAGACAGTACCAGCATAATTAGGTAAGGGACAGTATTCTTTGATTCTTGATTGAGTATAAGACAAGTTGATTAGACTTCATTAGAAACAAATTGCATCTTTCTGAATTCATTAAAAATAAAATTTTAATAGATATATTTTCATGATTATAGCTATAGTTCTCTGACACAAAGAGTTGCTATTGTATAAGAAGATATTAGAAACACTGAATTAGGTCATTTCAATTCATGTACCATAAGGGAATGGAATAACTTTCTGGAAGGGAAACAAACTATTCAATCTAGCCAATAGCATTTTTTTAACTTAAACTTAAACCACTGGCTTAAATTTTAAGATGTTTCAACTTATTTAGCTTCTTTTCTTACAAATTCATCCATCTGTTCAGCATAGTTGATGAGGCTAGAGCAGGTGGTAATATACTCTTAAAATTCATGTTTTTCACCTACCCAGACAAAGAAACTCAGTTTTAGGGATTAGTGTCAAAATGTATTAAACGGATGTCTCCTCCAAAAGAGGTGAGCTTTACAATACCATTCTGTTACTTGAAATGAGGATTGCATTTACATGGAGATATTCAGAAGATCTGTCATTTTTTAACTTAAATTTTAAAAAATATAATGTTTCTCTATAATTATTGCATTATAGAGTTTGAACTACTAGTGAATTAGCCTTTGGAATTATTGGAAACCTTGGATTGTCTGAACAGCTTCTAATGAGACTTAAAGTATTTGACCGCCAAGGAGAATCAGTTAGTGTTGGTACCTGAAGTGGTTCATGCTGGGTCCATTATTCTTAAAAGAGAGGGGAAAAATATTCTCCTGCTGTGACAGCCAATCAACTGAAGAGCCTTATTTTAACTTCAGGTCCTCGTCATGGTTTTATAATTATTATTTTCTGTCTGATAAGTCCAGTGCCAGCTGTGAGGCATTGAATTGAAGATCCATGTGAATTTCAAGAAGCTAACTACTGTGAATTAATGATATGATGCATTCTTCAGTGCTCTACAATATTTTTTGCATTGAGAATTTTTTTTCTTTTGAGGAAAACAATATATTTTACTGAGTAGAACATTGAAATTGGAGTCAGAGTGTTCATATTCAAGTGCTACTGTCTGGCATCCTTATGATGCATTGGATGTTGCTAAAGTTGAAATCAAGGGTCTTAGATCTGAATTTCAGCTGTGCTATTGATGGCCAATCTGACCTAGGGCAAGTGACTTAATTTTCTTAGAAGATCTGGAATAAATTACCTATAAGATAACTTCCGAATGTCATTATAAGGTGCTATATATGTGTGACTGTGAGAAAATCACTTAATTTCATTGACCTTCTGTTTCTTCATTTTGTATAAGGTGGACAATAGCTTGGTACTGCCTAATTAACAGGGTGATCATGAATGCAAAGTGAGAACAGTGATTTCTGTATAGAAATATGGTCTAGTGAAAATGAAGTTCTAAAATCATGGTTTTGATTGAACTGGTCAATTAAAATGATAGAAAAAATAGAGTATTATCTTAACAAAATCATTCTTTCTTTAGTATTCTCTAAATCTTCTAGCCTAACTGAACAGGATAGGATATAGCTTATCTTTTACTATGTTGGAGTATTATCTAATTAAGATCATTTTCTCTTCAATATTATTATACCTTTCAAAAATCTCAAATAATGGGATTTTTTGTTTGTTTTCAAGAGCAAAACATGTCATCACAGTTTTTAGAGTTCTCTAAAAATGACTTATGGTAAAAATGAAATCTACTACTTAGGATATAATATATCCATGATAGCTTTATTATGGAAACTCCTATTTGCATGTGTTATAACATGTCCATAATTTTCATCTTTTGCAATTATAATTTTTTTTTTACTTTCAAAAAACCTGACCAAGAAGCCACATTCAATGTTAAAGAGACCTTCTAGGTCTCTTAAAGTTTTTTATTACCAATGTCAAGGCAAGGTAGGCCTACCCTTATTTCTTTGCAATGTCTTTGGTCATCTGAAGTTTGAGTAATCCAAAGTTTGGTGATCAAAAATTAACAACCATATGCAAAAGATTCATAGGGAGAAAAACTATTGTTTAAGTAGCTGTAATTGCATTTTTACATCAGTAATCTAACTTGGGATAACTAAAAATGGTATTTAACTTTTCAAAGGTAGTAGAGTATAATCTACTCTAAGTTATGGAAACAGTTCATTGTCCATTGATAATTCCTGTGGAAAATACATACTTGTTCTATTGGTGGTATATAAATACATGCTCTTACGCAAATAAATGTTTGAGTCTGGTTAAGAGTTATCCTTCATTTTGAATATGATGAGGGCAATGCTCTTTGAGTGAAGATGGATAACAATGAGAAAGCGTTATAGAATTATGTTGTTCGATTCAAGAATAATAGTTCAAATAAATAGAAAGATATTTAGAAATCCATTTCATAATTGGGTAAATGACTTACCTTTTATAAATAAAGTTATGTGAATTGTGTGTTCCTTTATCTATTAGTCTGTCATCATCATGGTAGAAAAAATTGGTTTCCTGATTCTGAAGGATATGTTTTAATTTTATTTTTTTAATAAATTTCACAGGAAAAATATATATGTACATATAATTATATCTTTAGATGTGGATATATACATATATATATCAATGAATATAAATGCATTATTTGTTGAGTAATCTCCTCTTTATATGCCTATCTGTACCAAGTGACACTGGTCATCAAATATTAGACACACTCATTTTATTCTCATACATATTTAATCAATACCTTTCCAGATTGATACACCAAGTCTATGATCATCTTGAAAGGCCTTGAGGAACCAAGGGTCATTTCTATGACATGATTAAAATAAGAGTGGGAAATGCATTAGGGAATTTACCTGATTAAATACCAAAGCTGTTCTTTTTCTTAGCAAAATGTGATATTTCAATGTAATTGTGTAATTACTTTATTGGGTAGCAAAAGTAATAAAAAAACTTGAAGTAATTATACTACTTCAGAATTTTGATATTTAAGAAAATAATAATTATAGCACTTCACACATATACAGCTAATTATCTTGTTCTATAATAAATCGAATGATTTTTTTTACTTAGCTTTCAATGATGTCAGGAGATAAAATAGTGCTTTTTAATTCAATAACCCATTTATAAATTTGGAAAGTATTCTTAAGAAAAATACTTCTTTATTTGAAAATAATGGCTTTGGGGGCATCTAGATACATTTTCACTTGTAATTTAATTGTTCTTCTACAGTTTTAAGCCTGGCATCTTCATTTCACAAGCTTTCATTGTTGGATAAGAAACAAGTTAAAATTTTGATTATTCAGTAATCCCAAACTCTATCATGCTGATTTTTCCTCTCTAGGATATATACACTAAAATGTGTATAATTTCTATTTTAGATAGTAAAAATGCAAACTAATGATCATAAATAGAAGTTATTCATTGAATAATAGTATCTCCCATGGCAAGTCTGTAAATGTAGAATAGGGAATAATTCTTAAAATGTCACCATCACTGTAAAATTTAATTGTTGTGATAAAAATGTTTCCTTTCCTAATGTGTCAAAAGAAGCATCATTGAAAAGAGTCATTGAATAATTTCTACACTGTGAAACTGAAGATGAAAGGTAGCCATGTGACTTATTAGCAACCAGTTTTAATTTTTCATTCTTTATTCTTACTATATAAGCATACTATATATTTTGTGACACATACATACATGTATATGATGCAAAGTTTTATGTAATCTTTAAAACTGTAGCTTATATGTGTCCTTCATGTACATGTCAAATATATTTTTAATGAACTGAAAGTAATTTTTGATGCATTGTATTTTTCATAATTTGCTCCTATCTAAAATCATTGGAATATAATTTGCATTTGTGAATGTATCAACTCCACTGAAGTTGTTGAAAAATTGTGTGAATGAAAAAAAAACTGAAAAATATGAACAATATGTACTTAATATCATAAAAATTCTCTTGTTACCTATTTAAATGCATTACTGAAGAAAAAAATGGGAGGGAATAAATGACTGACTGGCCATCTAAACAGATTAATATATTTTTCCTGTTGATGTTTGCCTCATGTAAATCAAATGCCACAATAAGATTAAAAGATCTTCTATAATTTGTTGTCAAGGAAAATTTATGTCCTTTTCTATTTGGAAAGATAAAGATGAAGGATTGCCAAATTTAAAAGAAAAGGAGTTGAAAAGAGAAAATATGTTTTCAAAAATTTATTTATTCTTATGTTTTCATCTATATGCACATGTATATTTTTAAATTACAAAATTTCCTTACACCATCCCCCCCAGGGAAAAACAGTCAAATTCGCATTGTACAATCATATTTTTGATAAACATGTTTACAGATAGTTATTTATGGTAAGAGGAATTAGGATTGAGGGAGATTTATAAGAGAGAATTTTTCAAAAAGTGTTCATCAGATTCTGAAGGGTTGTTTTTTATTTGTTTATTTCTTTTGTTTTTCTCCTCTAGTTGGGGATAGCATAGTCCATAACCAGTCTAATATGGTTGTCCTAGCTCTCTGAACTGCTGAGAGAAATTGTTTCCATTAAGGTTTAATGTCTCACAATGTTGTTGGTTAATTTATGCATTAGTCTCTTGATTCTGCTCCCTTCACTCAACATCACATCCTGTAATTCATTCCATGTTCTTTAGAGTCTGACCATTTATGGTTTCTTACAGAACAATAGTATTCTGTAGTATTCACGTCCCATAACTTGTGTAGTCGTTCTCCAATTGATGGGTGTCTCTTCAATTTCCAATTGCTTGGCACAACAAAAAGAGCTTCTATGAATATTTTGGAACATGTAGGACTTTTCCCATTGTTTACATTTTCTTCTGGATATAGACCTTGAATTGGAATGGTGGTGTCAAAGGATTTGATCAGTTTTATTGGTTTTTCGGCATAGTTCCATATTGCCCTGCAGAATGGTTGGATCCATTCACAACACTACCAGCAATGCATCGATGTTCCAATCCTCCCACAACCTCTCCAACGCTGATCATTTTCCCTTTTTCTCATCTTGCCCAATTTGATAGTTAAGAGGTGATACATAATTATTGTTTTAATTTGCATTTCTCTATCAAAAAATAATTTGGGGCATTTTTATATGATTACATAAGCTTTAACTTCTTCATTTGGAAATTGCCTATTCATATCCTTTCACCATTTCTTAATTGGGGAATGACTTGCAACCTTATAAATTTGATACATTTCTTTGTATATTTTAGAAATGAGAACCTTATCAGAACTCCTGGTAATGAGGATTGTGTCCCAGTTTTTTTTCCTTTCCTTCTAAATTGGGCAGCATTGATTTTATTAATGCTAAAACATTTTTTAATTTAAAAAAGTCAAAATCATTCATTTTGCACTTTATCCTGAAATCTAATTCTTTTTAGTCAAATATTTATCCCCTTTCCAAAGATCTCATAAATAGAATATTTCTTGGTTTTATCTGTGGTTTCATCCTTTATGTCTAAATGCTCTACCCATTTTGACCTTATTTTGTTATAGGATGTGAGATGTGGATCTAGGCCTAGTTCTTCAATACCGTTTCCAGCTTTCCCAAGAATTTTTGTCTCATAATGAATCCTTATACCAGAGGTTGTTTTTTTTGCATTTGTCAAATGGTAAATTGCTGTAGTCCTTTGCTACAGTTTCTTTTGAACCTATACTAATCTACTGTTCCATTACTCTATTAACCAGTACCAGGCAGTTTTATTAGCTGCCACTTTATAATATAGTTTTAGATCTGGAAGAGGTAGACCACCTCCCATTACATTTTTTCCCACCAGTTTCCTTTCTGTTATTGACTTTTTGTTGCTCCAGTTGAATTTTGTTACTTTTTTCTTGATCAGTAAAATAATTATTTGGTAATTACATTGCTATGTCACTGAATAAGTAATTTAATTAGGGCAGGATAGTCATTTTTATTATATTAGCTTGACTTAATCATGAACAACTGACATTTTCCCAATCATTTGAAACTGACTTTATTTGGGTGTGAAGTGCTTCATAATTGTGTTCATACAGTTTCTGGGTTTGTCTTGGGAGGTAGATTCCAAAGTATTTAATGTTGTCTATAGTTACTTTAAATGCAATTTCTCTTTCTATCTCTTCTTCTTGGGCTTTGTTGTTCATATATAGAAATGCTGATGGTTTATATGGCTTTATTGAATAGATATTTAATGAAACAGAATCAGCAAAAGGACAGGATTAGAGGAATAAGAATAAAGAAAGCTTGGGAAAGAAACCATCATGGTAAAAATGTGCCAAGGACATTCAAGGATAAAAAAAGAACGTGGACAACAAAAATATGGTAATGTTTTATAATAAATACTCTTTACCATTATACAAACTGTATAAATGCATCCTTTTTGACAAAAACTAACTATAACATGAAGATGCATGTTTCTGTCACATAGGTAGATTTTTAAAAATTTTCTCATTAAATTCATTAAGAAGTTATTCATGTCAGGCATTGTCTAGTCTCCTAGGTTCTGATGATAAAAAGGCAAATTTTAAAACCACCTATATGTCCAAGTAGGTCACAGTATACAGAAGGAGATATGTGGAAGAATAAGTACATGAAATATGAGGGAATGAATACCAACAATTAAATAAATCAAGAAAGCCTTACTATAGTAGAAAAAAAAAAAAAAACATGATTTGAACTGCTAAGGAAGCTATGAAATCCAAAAAGTGAAAGAAAAGAAAGAGAGGAGTATCTGAAGTATGAAGAAGATTCTCTGTATAGGTAAGGAAGAAGGAATATTGAGTTAAGTACAATAACTGACTTTCCTGAAACTTAAAGAATATGAAAGGAAATAATGTGAATTATATGTAGGAAGGTACCAGCTTATGAAGGGAATTGAATTCCAAGTTGAAAAAGTGATCTTTTATTTTCTTATAATAGGGAGTTACAGTAGATAAATGACATGGAACGTTATATTAAGAAGGTGATTATGAAATATTTGTATTAATGTTGTGATGTTTTTACTCAATCTGAATAGCCGTCAATTGATAGTACCTTGAATTTTCTAGTACACTATTTTTTATATACAGGTTTAACTGTTTTTTTATCTCATTTTATCTTCATGTCCATCCTATATATTGGAGTGACTGCTGTTGCCTTTAGATAGGAGCAATAGCCTAACTTTGCTCCTGTGGAAACTAGGCTAGTTTTCCCTTGACTAAAAGGTATTATGGCCATTCAAGAAATTTCATTGCCTCTGTATACTAAATGCTTAAACTATTGACATCACTTTCTGTTCATTGGAACAATGCTTTCCTCTAGAAAATAATGGACAATTCTGGCAATGAGACTTTGTTCAAATGAATAAATTTCAATTGTCATCAACTTCTATCATCATGAAATATTCTTTTCATATCATAGCTAAGTGCATTTTCTTTTGTCCTAGTATGAACATGTAATTTTTTTCTGTTTTATGAGATCAGAATATATCCATTTCAAAATGAAGAAATAGATATAGAGAGAGTTGCTCAAGACCACAGAGTTATAGCATGATTGAATCAAAACCAGAACTCAAGTCTTTTGACTTGTCTTCTTTCTAATTCAGTGCTGTTACTAAAGCAAGACTCATGTCAATGGAATTTCTACTTTTTTAATGTTTAAGTACCCATTTAAAATCAAATGAAGTTATTGTTGAGGATTCAACAGGCTTTAATTTTTTTTTTTTTACAAAGCAATGGGGTTAAGTGGCTTGCCCAAAGTCACACAGCTAGGTAATTATTAAGTGTATGAGGCTGGATTTGAACTCAGGTACTCCTGACTCCAGGGCCAGTGCTCTATCCACCGCACAACCTACCCGCCCCCCTGCCCTACAGGCTTTCAGAATGAGACAAAGCAAGACTAAGTTATTGATATTGAAAATATGTTCCCCTTTTAGCAGCCTGCTTTATATTTGTTATTATAATACTGCAACATTATTTTCCATCTGTTTATTTCAACAATCCTAATGTTGTGAAATATATATATATATATATATATATATATATAATCTCTGAAGAGCAACCAGGAGGAATAAGCTATTATTAAAAGAAAGCATGACAACAAAAAGAGTTGCTATAATACCTTGTTTAATGCAGAAAGGTATTCTTTGGTTAAAACATGAATTTTATATCCAAATCATGCTCTAATTTAAAATTAAATAAACCAATATTTGCTGACATGGAAGGTTTTTTTAAGAAAAGCAGAATAGGTTCTCATTTTACACTGGCCATTTTTTATTTCAACTCTCAGCACTGTATTTCATTACCAACCACTTCTTCCTTCACTGCAAAGCTCAGTCATAGAGGCTGATGAGAGGTTGGGGAAATGCACTCCTGGTTTTACTCAGATAGTGTCTCATGACATCTCGCCTCTTCCCTTTTACTTTAGTAAACTAATTTAGTGAGTCATCGGAAAGAAAATAATAGGCTGTGAAGGTGACAGACAAGGCAGATGGCTCATTTGACCTAGGATGATCTGCCAGCAGGAGGGAAAAACAGAGGGAATGTACATTTTAGTTTTTGAGCCACATTTCATATATAATATTAACAGTCAGCCATGAAATATTATAGGAAATACCATTATTCACTTCATATTTCATACCAGTGCTAGATAAACTTCCTATGTTTCATTTTCAGGTTAACTAAATGAAGTAACTGAGCCATGGATCCCAATATTCTTCTAAATAAATGGGGAGAAAAAGAGCAGGGTTTTTGTTATTTATCTTGTTTTCTCGTTTGCCTTAGCATGGAGATCTGAGGTCAAAAATGATAGAATCTTATAGATGAATGTTATTTTAAAGGTCATTCACTCCAACATACCATCTGATTTATGATTGCCATTCATAATGTGGTCAACAAGTAGTTATCCAGTTTCAGCTTGCACAGATTCAATGATGGGAACCTCATAACAATTTGGAACAGATCATTCCACTGTTAGACAGCTATAATTTTCAGTTCTACCAATAGAGAGCAATCAGCTGCAGGAAGAGAACATTCCAGATTGGGGCAATTAGAAATGCAGTGTTCTTCCATAATCCTGCTCCCCCCCCCCCAATTTAGATATACATTGTAGCCTGTCAGCAACTACTCTAAAAGGTGACCACCTTAATGAAATAAACTTCTACTTGGTATAAAAGCAAAATATTTGGAGAAAATAAGCATAATAGAAGATATAATATTAAGTTTGAGTGTTTTATTTTTAGAAATGAAACACTTTCAGCTTGATAGAAAAGATAGCTGAATCTTAAAGGAAAGAAAGATTTCACCATGATGAAGTAAGGAGGAATTGTGTTCTGGTAGATACATGCAAGTGGACAAAGTGATGAAACAGCTGATGATTTATATTGAAAGGAGATAAAACATTTAGAATTCATGAAGAGGAATAAGAGAGAATCAAATGGGAAAGGCTGCCAGTTACTGAGAAAACACATAATCTCTAAAATCTCTTAGAGAAACTGTAGATTTGTTCTGATCAAGGTTTGAGAACTGACTGAATTGTGGGACTGGAAGAGAGGAAGGACAGGAGGATTTTGAAGTTATGAAACACTCAAACTTCCTAGATTTTGAACCACAATAATAATGCAAATGATGTTATCAACAGGACCATGGAAATAGAGGAAAGATAGTTTGGTTTGAATATGTTGCTTTTGGAATGCCAATGGCATACCTAGGAGAGTGTATCTAAAAAGGAACTAGAGATATGGTAATAGAATTCAGGTAGACATTATTATGTTAATAAGAAAATGGACTGGCAATTAACCATGTGGTACATCACAAAACTTCTCTGCAAACTGAGTTTTCCTTCTTATATTAGTTTCCTCAGTTGTCCTTATTTACTACTATACTTTTTTCAGAACATCAGAAACCAGTATATTTATTGACATCTTTTTACTATTAATTGCTAATTCTTTGTCATTTTTTCTTTCTTTCTATGCAGTAGCCACTATTTTCTGTGATATGTGGCTTGTTATATGTAAGTAGAAAATTTTCACCCTCTTCTTCCATATCCAAGTTAAAGTTACCTCAATCTGATTTAGAAAACTTTGAACAAATATATTTAATGGATTTTATTAGATGCATCTTATCCCTTACCAAATACTGTCCACAAATTTCTAAAATCTAATTCTGTTATACCATCTCTTAAATATGGTAAATGATGATTATTCCATTATAAGATATGAACAATTTTAGTACAAACAAAATTACTTATGGTACAAAAGTCAATGAAAAGATGTAAATGTAAATAGACTGAGATATATACATAAAAAGCATCACTGTGTGTATATGTCACAGAAAAAGTTTGGGCAAGTGGGCTATTCTTGAAATGAGAGTAAGGAATAAGATGTGGACAGTGTAAATGTTATATTGATCTAAGTATTAAATCTGAGTATTAAAAGTTACATATGAAATCCCTAGCATAAGGGATAATTTTTTATTGTAAATTTTATTGAGAAGGAAGATATTCATGCTTTACCTATATAAAGATATTAATATTTGTCAAGGAACCATCTTAAATTTGTTACATATCTTATTTAGTTACATATTTTATTTAGAAATAAATGAATCATTGAATCAAATATTTCATATATATATATATATATATATATATATATATATATATATATATATATGAGAGTTCACCTATCCAAATGTTCTCATTTATTTGAAAATGAAAAATTCCTAAATAAAGGTCAAAATATTTTTATCACAAATATTTGAATTAAATGACCATACAAATATTGATCTAAGACTTCTTCCCTCTTCTATGATTTTTTTGCTATTCTTTAATAAGTTCCAGAGAATAACTACATTTTTGAGACGAAGAAAAGTCTTCCATTTTGTATTTTTCAAGATACTATTACTATGTTAAACTTTTAGCTGTATATCAAAGAGAGATTTTCTGAACTTCAACTGGAATTGAACTGTGTTTTCAAAGCATCTTGTATAGATCACTTTCAGTTTCTTTGCCTCTCTGTAAAACAATGCTATGTATTACATGAGGTCCTTGAGATAGAAGAACAAAATGAAAAATGGTCCATCTTCTCAAGGTTGATGGGGATGCCCTATATAAACATATATGTACCTGACTGAAATTTTGTGTAAGGAATATGCACTAAGAAATAAAGACATAAAGAAAGGTTTCTAGGAAGCGATTATATTGCCTACAAGTAGAGCTTTGGAGGTCATTCAAGATTCAATTTGGTGAAAATGCTTATATTTGGGGTCTACAGGGAGAATAGTGTGAAAAGAATATGGAGGAGAAAAATGATAAGTGCTTGGAAATATATGCTGGAGAAGGACACCAAGTTCTTTACATCTGATTAATCTGTATTTTATCGTTTTTCTTTTATTATATATTTATTTTTGAATTCTGCAATTTTTCTCCTAATCTCACTACCCTCCCCCCACCCCCCCAGAAGGCTGTCTGTTAGTATTTACATTGTTTCCATGATATAGCATGATCTAAGTTGAATGTATTGGCAGAAAAATCTTCTCCTTAATGAAAAAAATATAAAAAATAGATAAGGTAACTAAAATAACTTTTGTGAAAAAAATAAAGGTAATAGTCATGGTCTTTGTGCAAACTCCACAATTCTTTCTCTGTATAGAGATGGTATTCTCTATCACATACCCCAGATTTGTCTCTGATTGTTGCATTGATGGAATGAGCAAGTACATTAAGTTTGATCATGACCCCTATGTTGCTGTTAGGGTGTACAATGTTTTTCTGGTTCTGCTCATCTCACTCAGCATCAGTTCATACAGATCCTTCCAGGATTCCCCAAATTCCCATCTCTCCTGATTTCTAATTAGAATAATAGTGTTCCATAACATACATGTACCAAAATTTGTTCAGCCATTCCCCAATTAATGGAAATCACACAATTCCCAATTCTTTGCTAACACAAACAGAGCCACTATGAATATTTTTGCACAAGTGATGTTTTTACCTTTTTTTCATGATCTCTTCAGAGTATAAACCCAGTAGTGGAATTGCTGGATCAATGGGTATGCACATTTTTTTTTATTAACCTTTGAGCATAATTACATATTGCTTTCCAAAGAGGTTAGATGAGTTCACAGCTCCACCAACAATGTATTAGTGTCCCAGATTTCCCACATCCCTTCCAACATTGATCATTGTCCTTTCTGGTCATATTGGCCAGTCTGAAAGATGTGAGATGGTACCTCAAAATGCTTTAATTTGCCTTTCTCTAATAATGATTTAGAGCAAATTTTTCATATGCCTGGATAGCTTTTATTTCCTCATCTGTAGATTGCCTCCACATATCCTTTGACCATTTGTCAATTGGGGAATGTCTTGTTTTGGGTTTTTTTGGGAAATTTGATGCAGTTCTCTATATATTTCAGAAATGAGTCCTTTGTCAGAAATACTGGTTGTAATTTTTTTCCCCAATTCACTACATTTTTTTGGTTTTGGTTACAGTGGTTTTGTCTGTACAAAAGCTTTTTTTAAATTTAATATAATCAAAATTATCTAATTTATTTTTAATAATGTTCTGAAATTCCTCCTTCATCATAAACTGTTTCCCTATCCAAAGATCTGATAGGTGGGTGAACTATTCATTGTTCTTTCAGTTTGCTTATAATATTGTCTTTTATGCCTAAATCCTGCATCCATTTTCATCTTATCTAGGTATAGGGTTTGAGGTGTTGATCTAATCCAAGTTTCTGCCATACTAACTGCCAATTTTCCTAAAAATTTTTATAGAAGGGAGAGTTTTTATTCCAAAAGCTGTGCTCTTTGGGTTTAACAAACAGGAAATTACTATAATCATTACCTACTATTGCATCTAGTCTATTCCAATGATCCACGTCTCTATTTCTTAGGCAATCCCAGATAGTTTTGATGATTGATGCTTCATAATATAATTTTAGATCTGGTAGGGCTAAGCCACCTTCTTGTGCACTTTTCCCCCATTAAATCCCTAGAATTTCTCACCGTTTTTCCCCATATGAATTTACTCACAATATTTTCTAACCCATTAAAGAAAAATTTTTGGAATATTGGTTGGTAGGGCACTAAATAAGTAGTTTAATTTTGATAAAATTTTCATTTTTATTATATCAACTCAGGCTATCCATGAGCAGTTGATATTTGCTCAGTTAATTAAATCATATTTTATTTGTGTGAAAACTGTTTTGCAATTGTTTTCAAAAAATTTCTGAGTCTGCCTTGGCAGGTAGACTCCCAAATATTTTATATTGTCTGAATTTATTTGGAATGAGATTTCTCTTTCTATCTCTTTCTGCTGTATCTCACTAGTCATATATAGAAAGGTTGAGGATTTATGAGGTTTTATTTTATATCCTGAGACTTTGCTAAACTTGCTCATTGTTTCTAGTAGGTTTTTAGATGATTTTCTTTGGGGGGATTCTCTATGTATACCATCATGTCATCTGCAAAAAGTGATAACTTTTTCTCTTCCTTCCCAATTCTAATTTCTTCAATTACTTTTTCTTCTCTTATTGCTGAAGCTAGCATTTCTAATACAATATTGGATAGTAATGGAGATATTGGGCAACTTTGTTTCACTTTTTTGATGGTTTCAGATAAATACTGCTAATCATTCTAACAAACAATCCATTTATTCCTATGCTGTGTATTGTGTTTAGTAAGAATGAGTGCTGTTTTTTGTCAGACTTTTTCAGCATCTATAGATATAATCATATGATTTCTGATAGGTTTGTTATTTATATAATTAATTATATGAACAATTTTCCTAATATTGAACCAACCCTGCATTCCTGGGATAAATCCTACTTGGTCATAGTGTATATCCTAGTGACAGCTTGCTGTAATTGTTTCGCTAAGACTTTATTTAAGATTTTTGCCAAGGTTGCAGAGAGAAGACAAGCACTGTGATAAGAGCTCATCTTTCTCCTCAAAAATAACATAAGAGAAACCTCTTCACAGAAATTCAATCAACAGAACCCAGACAGAGAAGCTAGGAGAGGAACACTTACCAAGAATGTCTGTCTCAGCAGACCGTGGGTGATCCAGGAGATGAGAGAAGTGGATCAGCGGGGAAGCTAGAGGACCAGACTCAGCCATAGAAACTTTGGTGACTGTCAGATGTGAGATTCAACTTTAGCTGCAGAGTTGTTTTTTTTTTTTTTTGAGGAGGTTGCTACAGGAGGGTGAGTTCCAGCACAGAATCACGGAGCATACCTAGAGAACAACCAGCTGGGAATGGGGACATGAGCTCCATACTTTAAGCAAAGCCTTTTGCCTAGAACAAACAATAAACAAACCACCCACCAGTACCACCACAACCGACCCCCCACAAGCACACACACAGGGCAACATAGTTCACTCAATGGAAAGAGATTAACTCCCTCCCCCAGGGCTCATCCCCGTGTTCAAGGTCAACTCAGACCCTGCTTCTAAGGACCTCAAACACTCAGTAGAAAGAAAACAATGCCCCCTACTGGCCGGGCCTTGGAATTACTAAGACAAGTGAACAAAGCCTCTAGGATCTTCAAAAGCAAATATTTGAGAGTCAGCTCTCTCTCCCCAACACAAGATACTAGAAAGATGAAAAAAAGTCAGAGAAAAGGGGGGGCCCATGGAGAAATACTTAGAAGGGACAGATTCTAACCCAGAGAGATCTAGCACTTCTGAGGAGAATATGAATTGATCTCCAGTCCAGAAAGAATTCCGTGAAGGAATGAAGGAGTTTAAAAATCAATTGGAAAAATTGGGAAAAGAAACTCAAGAGAAAATTAACACATTGCAAGAGAAAATTAACCTCTCACAGCAAGAACACAAATCCTTAGAAAATACAATTGGACAAATACAAAATTAGAATAACTCTCTCAGATTGTCAAAGGCAAATGCAAAAAGAAAATGATTCTCTCAAAACTCCTCATGGGAAAATATAAAAGTCCTTCAAAAATACAATTGACAAACTTGAAAAGGAGTTGCAGTAGCTAAATGAAGAAAAATCTTCTCTAAAAAAAAAGAATGGAATTGGTGGAAACTTACAACTTCATGAGAAAACAAGAATGTGTTAAACAAAACCAAAAGATCAAAAAAATAGAAAAAAATAGAAAATACCTCATCAACAAAACCACTGACCTCATTAACAGATCAAGACAGGAGAACCTGAGAATTATCATCCTTCCTGAAAATATTGAAGAGAAAAAAGGACTGTACATAATATTACAGGAGTTAGTGATGTTAAATTGCCCTGATATCATGGCATCAGAAGGCAAAATAGTTACTGAAAGAATATATCGATCCCCTCTGGAAAGACATCCTAAAATGAAAACACCAAATAATGCTGTGGTCAAATTCCAGAACTATCAGATAAAATAAAATATCCAACAATCAGACAGAGAGACAAAATTTAAATACCAAGTAACCACAGTAAGTATTACGTAGGACCTGGCCACAGCAACATTAAGGGATCAAAGGGCCTGGAATGAGATATTCTGAAGAGCAAGGGAACATGGAATGCAACCAAGAATGCACTACACAGCAAAGTTGAACCTTCTCTTCCAGGGAAAAAGATGGACCTTTAATGAGATGGGAGACTTCCAAGATTTCATGAAGAAAAGAACAGAGTTAAATAGAAAATTTGAACATCAAAGAGACTCATGAAAAGGTAAAAAAAACCTGCTATCCAATAAGATGAAACTGGCCATATACCCACTTGGGAGAAAGAGTCCCATAACCCTTGTGAATTGTAAATCTATTAGAGTGAACATACTTAGCCAGAAGTGATGGACATTCATAACTGTGACTCAGAAAGAATGTTTTAAAAACAAGATCTCTTTAAAAAGGAAGGCAGTAAGGAGAAGGGAGGTTGGAGGGAGACTGAATGGGGTAAATCTCATTACATGAAGAGGTAACAAAAGATGCATTTTAATTGAGAGGAAGAAGGGTCATCTCATCAGACTTGGCTTAAAGTTAACTTAGCCAAATTAAGAAACTTATCTTACCTTTTCAGGCATTAAAAGGGGAAAAGGGGAGGGAGGATGGGGAGGGGGACAACAGGGGAACTAAAAGAAGGAAGGCAAGAAAGGGAAAAGGGAAAGAGGAAAGAAAGGGGAGGGGGCTGATATAAGAGGCCAAGCACACTGAAGGTTGTGTTATTTAGAAACAAAACACTAGGAAATATGGATAAAACAACAAAAGGTGTAAAATGCAAATAGAATGAAGATAACATGGAGGACAATAAGGAGTTAGTAATTATAACACTGAATGTGAATGGGATGAACTCTCCCTTAGAATATAAGCAAATAGCAGAGTGGATTAAAAACCAAAATCCTAGACTATTCTGTTTACAAGAAACTCATTTGAAGCAGAGAGTTACATATAGATTAACAGTAACTATTTGGAGCAAAATATATTTTCCTTCTGCTGAAGTGAAAAAAAAAAAAAGCAGGGGTAGCAATCCTTATCTCAGACAAAGCAGCTGCAACAATTGATAGCATTAAAAGAGATAAGGAAGGAAACTATATCATCCTAAAAAGTTTACCATAGACAATAAAGTAATTTCAATACTAAATATGTATGCAACCAATGGGAGAGCATCCAGATTGTTAGAGGAGAAGTTGAAAGAGCTACAGGAAGACATAGACAGCAAAACTCTACTAGTGAGAGACCTCAACCACTTGCTCTCAGATTTAGATAAATCAAATCATAAAATAAATAAGAAGGAAGTTAAGGAGGTAAATAGATTATAAGAAAACCTAGATATGATAGACCTATGGAGGAAACTGGATGGGGATATAAAGAAATATACGTTTTTCCTGCAGTACATTGCACTTGCACAAAATTTGACTATGTACCTGGGCATAAAAACCTAATGATTAATTGCAGAAAAGCAGAAATAGTGAATAAATCTTTCTCAGATCATAATACAAAACAAATCTTACACAATAGAGACCCAAGAAGATATGAAGATATAGACCCACAATGAATTAGAAACCAAATAGCCTCATTTTAAAGAATGAGTGGATCGGGCGGCTAGATGGCATAGTGGATAAAACACTGGCCTTGGAGTCAAGAGTACCTGGGTTCAAATAAGGTCTCAGACACTTAATAATTACCTAGCTGTGTGGCCTTGGGCAAGCCACTTAACCCCTTTTGCCTTGCAAAAAAAAAAAAACTAAAAAAAAAGAATGAGTGGATCAAGCAACAAATTATAGAAAGAATTTATTAATTCTTCCTAGATAATGACAATAATGAAGCAACATACCAAAACCTATGGGATACACTCAAGGCAGCTGTCAGGGGATATATTATATCTTTCAATGCTTACATAAATAAATTAGATAAAGAAGAAATCAGTGAATTAAATAGGCAATTAAAACATTAGAGAAAGAGCAAATTAAAAACCCACAATTAAATACCAAATTAGAAATCCTATAAATAAAAATCAAAAGCAAGATATCTACTGAACTAATAAATAAAACCAGTAGTTGATTTTATGGAAAAAAATAATAAAATTGATAAACCTCTGGTCAATTTGATTAAAAAAAGGGAAGAAGAAAACCAAATAGCTAGTATCATAAATGAAAAAAAGTTGAACTTACCACCAATGAGGAGAAAATTCAAATAATAGTGTGATATATGTATATGATAGAACACTATTGTTATATTAGAAACTGGGAGGGATGGGAATTCAGGGAAGGCTGGAAAGATTTGCATGAACTGTTGCTGAGTAAGATGAGCAGAACCAGAAAAACATTGTACATCCTAAGAGCAATATGGGGTTGATAATCAACCTTGAAGGACTTGCTAATTCCATCAGTGCAACAACCTGGGACAATGTTGGGCTATCTGTAATGTTGAATAACATCTGTATCCAGAGGAAGAATTATGGACTTTGAACAAAGACCAAAGATTATTACCTTCAAATTATAAAAAGAATAATTCTGTTATCTTATTATGTAATTTACCATCTCATATTTTATTTTTCTTCCTTAAGGATATGATTTCTCTGTCATCACATTCAAATGAGATAAATGTATAACATGAAACCACTGTAAAGACAACAAAATGCCTTCTGTGGCGGGTGGGGGGAAGGGAACCAAGAATGGGGGGAAAATTCAAAAATAAAATAAAAAAATCTTTCTTAAAAAAGATTTTTGCATCTATAGTCATCAGGAAGATAGATCTATAATTTTCTTTCTCTGTTTTGACTCTTCCTTTTTTACATATCATCACCTATTGGTGTCATAGAAACTGTTAGGCAGACTTCTCTCTTCATTTATTTTTCTTGAGCATTTGTATAGAATTCAAAAGGATTGTTCCTTAAATATTTGATATAATTCATTTATGAATCCATATGGCCCTGGAGATTTTTCCTTAAGGAGTTTATTGATGGCTTGTTTAATTTCTTCTTCTGAGTTTGGTTTATTTGGGTATTTAGTTTCCTCTTCATTAAACCTGGGCAACTTATATTTTTTGAAAATATTCATCCATTTCACTTAGATTATCAATTTTGTTGGCATAAAATTGGGCAAAATAATTCATATTTATTACTTGAATTTCTTTCTCATTGGTGGTGATTTCGCTCTTTTCATTTATGATAGCAGCAATTTTTCAGTGTCTTTTTTCAGTGAAATTAACCAGACATTTATCAAATTTTCTGTTTATTTTTTCCAAAAAACAACTCTTGGTTTTATTTATTTGGTCAATAGTTATTTTGTTTTTGATTTTATCAATTTCTCCTTTAATTTTTAGAATCTCTAATTTGATATTTAATTGGGAGTTTTAAATTTGTTCTTTCTCTATCTTTTTTAATTGCATGTTGAGTTTGTTGATTTTCTCTTTCTCTAATTCCATTTAAAGATATGATATATCTTCTGACAACTGCCTTGGCTATATCCAAGAAGTGTAAATATGTTGTTTTATTATTGTCATTACCTAGCATTTGATCATTAATTCTTTCTATTATTTATTGTTTAATCCATTCATACATTAAAAGAGGCTATTTTATTTCCAATTAGTTTTAGGTCTTTCTCTCCCTGGCCCATTATTGCATGTAATTTTATTGCATTATGATCTGAGAAGGATGTATTCACCATTTCTGCCTGTCTGCATTTGATTATTAGGTTTTTATGCCCTAGGACATGGTCAATTTTTGTGTAAGTGCCATGTCCTGAAGGGAAAAAAAAAGGCATATTCCTTTATATCCCCATTCAATTTTCTCCAAACTTGTGTCATACCTAGGTTTTCTTATAATCTATTTACCTCCTTAACTTCCTTCCTGTTTGTTTTATGGTTAGATTTATCTAAATCTGAGAGAGGGACTTTGAGGTCTCCTACCAGTAGAGTTTTGCTATCTATGTCTTCCTGTAACTCATTTAACTTCTCCTCTAAGAATGTGGATACTATACCACTTGGTCCCACTGGAAAATAGAAGATGATAGAAAAAAGGAGAAAGCACAGTAAGAAATTGACTGAAAAATAGGATGCAATTCAAGCTCCTAGGAAGACTAGATAAAGTTTTTATGGCAGTGATAATCAATAAAGGAGAAATATGATAACATTAAATGCCTTAATCATTACTTATAATTCATAACTATTTCAGATTGCATTGCAGAATGAAGAATATAATGGTAAAATGGTATGGAAACAAATGTAGCACAATTCCTGAATTTTGCTGAAATGTTTTGGGAATGCCTGTCTCTGGATAAGGTACAATGAAAATCTGTTCATCAGCCCCTGATTGCCAAGGCACTACATCCCAGGTTCAATTTATATAAAGGACTGAGATAGAAAGAGAGAGGGAGAGAGAGAGAGAGAGAGAGAGAGAGAGAGAGAGAGAGAGAGACTGAGACTTCTGTGGGGGTGGGGGGAGGGAAGCAAGAATGGGGGGAAAATTGTAAAATAAAATAAATATAGTCTTTTCTTAAAAGGATTGTTGCATTTATATTCATCAGAAAGATAGGTCTATAATTCTCTTTCTCTGTTTTGATTCTTCCTTTTTCATGTATCAGCACCATATTGGTGTCATAGAAACTGTTAGGCAGAGTTCCCTCATCACATTTATTTTTCTAATGCATTTATATAGAATTGGAAGCAATTGTTCCTTAAATATTTTAAATAATTCATTTATGAATCCATATGACCATAGGAGCTACTATATATCAAAAGAGAGAGACAGAGACAGAGAGACAGACACACATCCAGAGAGAGAGAGAGGAAGAGAGAGATCAGATTAATAATCAGAGTACAGGAGGCATTATTGTATTATAGGAAATTTTGGAAATAACACCTATGACACAATGAGTTTCTTTTGGAATATACTGATATTGTGAAGAAACTTGTTTGCAAAGCTAGAAATGTTCTTTTTTCCCCAAAACTTTAGCTTATTTTTCCAAATATTTATAAAGTTAGCTTTCAATATTCATTTTGTAACACACGTTTCTCCTTCCTCTCTCTCCTCCTCCTCCCCTGACAGCAATAAACTGACATTATATGTACAGTAACATTTAAAATATTTCCATATTAGTCATGTTGTGATAAAAAAAAATCAGAACAAAAGGGAAAATGAGAATAAAAAAACAGAAAACATTTTTGAGCAATGAAAATAGTATGCTTTGGTCTTCTTTGAAGCTTCATAGTTTTTGTTCGTCTGCTTGTGGATGAGATTTTCCATCACAAGTCTTTTAGAATTTTCTTTTTTTCATTGAATTGAACTGATGAGTGGAACTAAGTCGATCATTTTTGATCATCTTACAATATTGCTGCTAAGGTGTACAATTATCTCCTGTT
Source organism: Macrotis lagotis (assembly GCF_037893015.1). NCBI lineage: Eukaryota > Metazoa > Chordata > Mammalia > Peramelemorphia > Peramelidae > Macrotis > Macrotis lagotis. The sequence goes on from NC_133665.1 coordinate 122,396,073, forward strand.
TCTTCTTCTTTCACTCACCATTCATGAAAGTCTTTGCAGGTTTTTCTGAAATCCTTTTCCTCATGATTTTTTTACTGAATAAAATTACTCCACAACATTCATATGCCATAATTTGTTAAGTCCTTCTCCAATTGATGAGCATTCCCTTCAATTTCCAGTTCTTTGCCACTACAAAAAAAAGTGCTACTATAAATGTCCTTGTCTATGTGGGTTTTTTTCCCTTTTTATCTCTTTAGGATATAGATCTCATAGTGACATTGCTGAATAAAAGAGTTTACACAACTTGATTGCCCTTTAAACATAGTTTCAAATTGTTTCCCAGAATATTTGGATCAATTCACAACTCCAACCTCAGTGTCCCCGTTTTCCCACATCCTCTTCAACAGAGAATTTTCCTTTTTTGCAATATTTAACTAGCAATATTTTAAAGATAGTTTTATATAGGATGAATGCATATAGGTAAGATTAAGACTGGATATGTAGGGGCAGCTAGGTGGCACAGTGGATAAAGCACCACCTGGAGTCAGGAGTACCTGGGTTCAAATCTGGTCTCAGACAATTAATAATTACCTAGCTGTGTGGCCTTGGGCAAGCCACTTAACCCCATTTGCCTTGCAAAAACCTAAAAAAAAGGCTAGATACATAGCTGTGGATGGCATAGATGGAGACATTATCTTGTATCACTTGGAGTTGATGGGATCATCTAGATTAAAGATATGGAAATAGATGATAAAGAAAACTCAGAGTGGACAAAAAGAAAATTCTTGGGAGATGCTCTTTTTGAGTAGGACATAGATACTAATCATACAGCAAGTTTTTTATTCAGGTAGAAGAAAAATCAGAAAAAAAGGAGTCACTGAAGGACACATGTTCCAAAACGGTATGGCATTAGGTAGGGTAAATATTGTCATGCTTCACAAAGATTAAGGAATGGTTTAACAAAACACCACCAGATATTATTAGGAGATCATTAATAATGTTAGACACTGTTGTTGTAGTAGTATTTGGTGAGGGTAGGTTGAAAGAAATGAAATGAAGAAGTGAATGAGAAAAGAGCAATTAGAGGTAAAGAATATGTGTTAGTTCTTTTCAATGAGTTTGACTATTAAAGGAGAAATAGGGAGCAGAAACAACAAATCATTAGCAAGAAGGGAATGAGCTTTCTCCATCAGATACACTGACCATAGTAAAGAATAGAAGAGAATGCAAATGAAAAAAATGAAATATTAACAGACAGTCACAAAAATTAGAAAAATAGACTAAAGAAATAAAATCATCTGTGTGCATTAACAAACATGCAATACTTCAAAATGAGTTTGTGTCTATAAATACCTGAATTATGTTGAGTTGTAAATTTTGTGTAAAGAGATTTTGTAAAAAATGTAAGAAAAATGTTGTAGCAAAATAGAAATATTTTAAGAATTACTTTGAGTGAATATTTTTTCTATTATAAATATATAGAATAGCCATAAAGGACTTAAGAAGAAAGACACTTTCTCCATCCAGAGAAAGAACTGATTAAAAAAAAAGTTTGTGTAGAATAATTTTAAATGTATACGCATACATATATATATATATATAATATTTCATACATACAAATCTGAGTCTATTTGTTTCTAAAAGTATCTATCTCTGATGTTGGGAGGAGGGGAAATTTGCATAATTTTATTACATATTTGAAAATTGCCACTTGTGTGTAGTAGATTTGCAGTTATGAAATTGTTTTATTTAATAAATTGAAAATAGTTTTTAAAATGAAAAAAGAATGAAGGAAATACACCTGTATCTCTGGCAGAGGTCCAGGTATGGGAGAAGGAATGGATTCATAAAATCTTCACAGTAATTTCTTTTTCCAAGTTCGTTTCTTCTCTGCCTCAAACACTAGAGAGATGAAGTATAGAAGATTATTGACCATATTTTTTCACAGTAAATAAAGAAAAATGAACATCTGCTATTGTTTTAGCTGTGAAATATAGGGGCTAAATGATATATTTTTATTACCCATCATAAAATTTCATTGACTTTTTTCATCAACAAGTTTCATTTTTCTAAGGTACATGAAATTGTATGTCCTGCATTGTATTTCTTATATGGTTGTTTGGTATGGGACTCCTCTGAAAAATTAGTCCTTACTATACTGTAAGAATTTGGTTTATATATTCTACAGCAAAAGTCAGTCACTATAGAATATTTTGTGAATATATATATATATATATATATATATATATATATATATCTTTACTATGGTTATCAATTTACAGAATCACAGATTTGAAATACACCTCAGAGGATATCTAGCCTATATTAAAAAAGGATTCATTTTGAGCTAATTTAACAAACTTTGTATTCTGTCCCCAGGCACTGTATTCAGCACCATAACTACAAAAGCATTTCTCCAATAGGGAGAATTATAAATTCATAGGCTATTAAACACAAAACATAAAAAGTAATTTCCACAAGCAGAGCTCAATTCAACTAAGGTCAGTTAGTTGACAAGAAAAAGAGTTCCAGAGTGCACAAATAGGAGAGGAGAGTACTTTGAGATAGGTACTTGAGAAGAGTTAGAGGGATTCTGAGAGGAGCTACAGGACAGGGCAAAAGATAGCAACATCTTTCAAAACATTAATTGTAATAAGAATTTGTATTTTTAGGGCAAATATGATGGCATAAAATATCATGATCTGACATGTCCTTAGTTCTTCTTGATGGTAAATGCAACTGTTCGTGCAGTTATAATTATCATTACTCATATGGACAATTGTTATAGTCTCCTAAAGGGTACTCTGCCTCCAGTCTTTCTCTGCTATAACCCATCCTCCACCCAGATGCCAAATTATTCTTCCATTTAACTCTATCCATGTGGAAGCAAGTTATGTTGAAAAATTCATGTTTATTGCAAGTTTTATTTGTTATTTACTTGTTTCACATTTCTTTATAAAATAGGGGAAAAAAAACTAGCAAACTGCAACTATAATTGAAATCTTGTGAAATTCACATTTTGGTCCAAATTTGTCACAAAATAATCAGCACGGGGATGAAAAAGTCAGCATCGAAAAAGTTATTAGCATAGGTCTAACCATATCAAACTCATGCTCAAGAAATTACAATGGTTCCCAATTTCCTCGAGAACAAAATACAAACTTCTTTACTTATCATAAAACTCAGTTTGGTGCCTATCTACTTTTCCAGTCTTATTGCATATTCATTTCCTTTATGCTTTCTATGTTTTAGCCAGACTGTCCTGTTTTCTGTACCAGTCTTTGTAAAGTCTGTCACCATGCCTGGAATGGACTTTTGTCTCATCTACTTCGTTAAATTCCTAAATACTTACAAGTCTCATTTTCAGTACAACTTCCAACACTGACTACCATGATCCCTTCAGTTGCTGGTGCCTTTGGACCAGGAAAGTTATGTTTTATCCATTTCACCTCTGCCCAGCTCCCCATAGGATTAGGAATAGAATTAGGAAGCTACTTGAGGATCTTGAATGTCCTATTTTTTGTTTTTTTGTTTCTCCAACATACTATGTGTATAGCACAAAGTTGGAGCTATTTTTTTTTGAAAATATTTGTCAATGAAATATTAATTGACTGTTCTTTTCCATTTTCTCCTTGAAGATATTAAGTTAGAGGAATTCATTAGCTTCCTAGGCAAAAAATACAACTTCTAGAAAAGAATATTTGTTTTTCCCTTATATTAAACACAAATTTTCTATTTGCAACTTTTTAACTATTATTACCAGATATTTTTTCTAGGACAAAAATCAGGTTGAATGCATATTATAAATGAAACCTACTTAAATGCTTGAAGACAATGTTCATTTCCCGCCCCCATCCATGCCAAGGCTCAATATTCACATTTCATTATGTCAAGACCTTTTACTACCCTGGACACTCTCCAACTTCTTATCAATGCCTTTACTATACTACAATGCTCACTATTCTAAATATGGTCCGATTTCAATTCATGTTACATGTATTCATACGAAAGATGGTCAACATTTAATTGGGCCAAATTTAGAATCTTGCTTTATTTAGAAGTATTTTATAGATTTCTGAGAACCATCTGAGAAAAATCTGGTGGTTCACCCTATACAAAAATAAAAATTCTCTGGACATTATCATGATTTCTAAGAAAAGAAGAATGTGGTTTGTAGAAACTTTACTGACTGGGATAGTATCAGAGAATTTTAAAACCAGAAGGACAGTGTGAAAGCATTTCATTTTAACTCATTCACTTGAGAAAATTATTGATTGATAGATAATTTTCTTTTATTTCATTTCAGTTTTCTTAAATTTAAGTTATTAAATTAATTAAATTAAATTAATTTAAGTTAATTAAATTAATTAAGTTGATTAAACAACACTTTTAACTATTTATATATAGTTTAAAATAGTATAAAATGCACTCTCCTTTAGAAAATCTTGAACTTTAATCAAAGCAAGAGTCAGCATTAGTGTAACATTTATTTAAGTGAACAAAAGAGAACAGAAGGAATTTTAGAAGGAAATAAAAATAACAGAACAGCTTTGGAACTAATATGTTTATTTTATTATGCAGTTTTAAAAATATGCAGAATAAATAATGTTTCATATGCACAGATCCTTTTGCTGTTCTTTAAATATGGAGAAGTTCAATTTTTTATTTTGTTCAGTTGCAGAATTATTTCAACTGTTGTGATTTTGTTGATGATGATCATCATCATGATTTTAGGAAAAGAGAAAACAAAATATCAAATAACATTTCCTACATGTCAGAAACTGTTTAAAACACTTTAAATATTATCATATTTGATCCTCACACCAATCTGGTAAAGTGTGTGCAAATTATAGTCCTATTTTATAGTTGATAAACACCAAAGTTAAAGAGATGAAAAGTAACTTACACAGGGTTCACACAATAAATAATTATGTGAGTTCAGATTTGAATTCAGGTATCCCTAAATCTAAGACTAGTGCTTTATCCACTATCACCTAGATACTTCTTATACATATTAATATAGGACCTACAATGTGCTCATCATTGTGGTAAGTGCTTTTTATAAATATTATCTTATTTGAACCTTTTAAACATCTTGTCAGGTTGATGTTATTTGTATTCCACTTTACAGTTGAGGAAATTAAATCGGAGACAATGACTTTGGTCAGGATTATACAGTTAGTAAGCATCTGAGAACAGATTTAAACTAATGTCTTCTTAACTTCATGCACAGAACTCTATCCACTACTTCACCTATCTTTCTGTAAAGTAAGCATCTTCATAACACAAATTACTTCTGTCCTCCCTCTCTTTGAAGGCATGAGAAATGCATCCACGTAGTAGTCAGCTATAGCTGGAAGAGCTAGCAGAACTAGAGACAATCTTGCCCAACTGAGATTTTTTTCCCAAACTTGATTGTAATTGGTTTTTTCCCCACTATTATATTTCTCTATCTCCTATTCAGACTGATTCCTGGCCAACCTTCCTTTTGTTTGCTTCACATAAAACCACATAATCCTAGATATCCAGAACCAGTCAGTTTCCTAGAACAAGTTCCTTCTCTGGGATTTAACTAAGTACATTTGCAACCTCATTTGCCCAGCCTGGTAAACATGTATCCGCAGGGATGACAGTGAGGTGAAGAACAGAAATGTTCTTTATGTTATTATACAAATAAGACTTTTATCAGTGGTTTGAAGTTATTATTCAAAAAACATGAAATCAGCTTAAAAATCATCATCATCATCATCATCATCATCATCATCATCATCATCATCATTATCACCATCATTGAGAGCAATTTACTAACTCAGGGAACACTACTAGAAAATCCCCTACCATATATCCACAACACCCGGTATACTCATTAATATTTTACCCTTTTGAAATTACTTTCTCTTACTCATTTGTTTAGTTTAGATGTTGTCTGAGCTCCAAGAGAGGAGAACCCATTTCAATATTTGTCTTTCTCCAATATTGAATTGATTTGACAAAATATAAAATAACCATAAAAAATAGATTTTCTTCATACCAATTTGCTGCATATTTCTCTTTATCTCTGACATTGTTTTTGTCTTTCTTTATCACTGTTTCCCTATCCCTATTTTTCTATCTGTCTATCTCTCTGTCTCTGTCTTTTTATCTAGTCTCTCTCTCTCTCTCTCTCTCTCTCTCTCTCTCTCTCTCTCTCTCTCTCCCCCCTTCTCTCTCTGTCTCCTTGTGTTTCTGAGTCTGTCTCCACCTAGCTTGCTCTAAATATGGCTCTGTATCTCTGACTCTTTCTCTCTCTCTCTGTCTCTCTGTCTCTGTCCCTGTCTCTGTCTTTCTGTCTCTCTCTCTCGCTCTGCTTTTTGTCTTGCCTCTCATCTCTTGTTCTCTGTCTCTCAAATTGATGAGGTATAAAATGCTTTGGGGTACAACCTTTAATTCTCCACAGTATATAAACCATGAACAAAATCTGAAGAGATAATTTAAGACTTTGTTTACAAAGAACAAAAACATTTACATAGAGAATGGCAAATGTGGGTGCCACTGACAATGTCACATTCAATTTTATTGGCATTTTTAAACTTTTGTTTCTAAATGTTTGTTTTCAGCAAGAACATTTTAACAATTCGCAATTATTGTTAGTTTCACAGACATAAGCTACCTCATTGGTTATCAGGGAGAGATTTATATGCTCTATGATATTGGCTGTGTGTCCTTGGAGTCCAGAAGACCTGGGCTTCACTTTTGGGTCTATTCATTCTAGTTATGTGACTCTGTACAGTTCACTTAACCTCTGTTTTCTCCCAGGCAATTCAAAAATGGTATGTTAAAGCAGAGTTCCTGATCCTTTTGTGGAGAAGGGAGTTTATATGACAGGACTTTCCCACAAAAATAAATTCTCAGGCTTAGATGAAAAACAAACAAATAAACAACAAAAATAATAAATAATGTAGAAAATTTCTGAGAGATAGCTTTTGGGTCAGAGAATTTAAATGCCTTGCCCTAATTAATAGTTGGTTTGATTTGAGCATATCTAAATATTCCCAATGATCCAGAACACTCATCATTCGTTTTTGGAATTGAAACAGCACAGATCCCTGGGAATATGTTAGGATTGCCACATCCTAGTGGACTCAAAATTTATGAGCTACTCATTTTTTGCCAACATAATTTGTAGCTCAGTCCTCAAGAGAAAATGACAGGATAGTAAATAGCCCTTCATAAATATAAGAGAGGAAAAACAAATCACTCCACAATTCTCCCTGATATCTCCAAGGACTCAGGATTTCTGAAAGCCATGAAACAGTTGGCAAGCAAGGTGAGTCTCAGACAGAAGTTCTGCTCCAACACCTATCAAACAGCTAACAGTTAAGAGAATTTCTAGCTATGTAAATAATATTGCTGTAGGTAAATGAGTACTGTTTTTCAAGTAAACAGTGTGATTCTTATGAATTTTGTTTGGGTTCAGATTGAATAAATATTAAAGACTTGAACTTTCACCTTTTTAGGTTATCATGTATTGTAACCCTTTTCAGCTACATTCTATCCAAAAATGGGATTCCTCCAACTCGGTGTTTCACCTCTCATGTCTGTTCAAATGCATAAACCATTTCCCATCTCTAGAACGTTCTCAGTCTTTATATATCCTCTGAGACCATACAACATAAGTGTGTTCAAATATTTTTCCCTATCACATAAACACAAAGTAATAGTGTTGTGGTTTTTTTGTTGTTTATTTTGTTTGTTTTCTTACAAGCATCTAGTAGCAAGGAGTTTATTCCACTTTTGAATAGCATTAGTTTTTTGGAAGTTTCCTTAGAGCAAAACTAAATCTGTTTCTCTTCATTGCTTTATTTCTGCCTAGTGGCAACAAGCATAGAATATTTTTTCTTTTTTCCATGGAAGATGCAGAAACCACTCCTTTCAAAGACCCAGCTCAGGTACCAATTTCCAAATCATTGCCTCTTTTTCTCTTTGCTCCCTGTTCTAGTTATATTTACCTTTTCAGTTTTCCTTGTCATATTTATTTGCACGTTATATACTTTTAATAGAATATACTTTCTTTTTACTGAAAAGAATGACATTTATTTTTGTATTGTCAATATTGTTAGTTTCACAGACATAAGCTTCATATAATAGATATTGTTATTTATATCTCTGCCCCATTGTTCTAGAGGTACCATTAAGGGATCAAAAATGATTCTCATTATTTTTAATCATCTCCAATGGTTTACTCCCTAAAATTTTACATCATCAATTTTGTTTTATCATTGTTTTTTAAAAATATATTGTTGTAACTATTTTGTATATGGTTTTCTAAGCTTAACTTAATTTCCTTTGCATCAGTTCATATGGAATATCTAAGCCTTGAAGACTTTCCTAGTCATTGAGGTCAAGAAAGGTCATATGCTTATGATCATCTTTTGTCTTGAAGATATATAAATCTTCTTTTGGGCTCTATGACTTCTTAGATATTCCCAAGTTATATATTCAAAGATTCACTGAATATAAGAGTTAGTGTATGACCTCCCCACAATTCCACTTGTCCATTTCTGCAGTCATTTTTGAACAAAAGCAGTCCTACTCTAGATTTTTTTTTTATTTTTACTAAGCAATGGGGTTAAGTGATTTTTCCAGGTTCACAGTTAGGTAATTACTAAATGTCTAGGTCTGAATTTGAATTAGTTCCTCCTAAGAGCTGGTGTTCTATTCATTGTACTACCTAACTGCCCTTGCTCAAGATATTTTTTAGAATGTTGACTTCTAAATTTATTATTTTATTGGAATTATTGTTTCCTGAGATTTCTTCTACTATTGGAAATCAGTGTTAAAATGGTGGATAATTCTCTTTCACCAATTTCCTTCAAATAGTTTGAAGGTAACTTGTTCACTTCTCTTAAATACAATATTGCAAACTATGGATTAGCAGGGAAATTCTAGGTAACATGGACTGTTCATTTTTTTCTCCTGCTTGCATTAAGATGGATTGGAGTTGAATCCCTGCTTTGTCTAACAGTGTAATCTACATAGAATCATACAAATTACTGCAAAAGCAACCACTAAAGTTAATACATTCATCCTATTTAACTCAATAGATCAATAATGTCCAAATAAAGATTTCTAATAACTTTTCTAGAACAAAACACAAAGCCACTGAACTTCACAATCAGCTATCCAAAGTTTTCAGTTGCAAACTTTGGCCAAATAGTTGGATTACTTACTTAGCCTATAGAGGAATAACCAGTTTGTTATTTATTTGTAATTCCAGGATAAGCAATCAATTAGATGGGTATTTCATTGCTCTTTTTTTTTGTCTTCTACATAATATAAATGTCTACCACAATGTATATATCAAACCCAAGGGATTTTAACAATTTAATCATTTTAAAAATTCCACTGAGATAATATAATTAAACTAAACCTACTTTAATGTGCCGATTACTAGTTACTTTCTCCACTACAATAATTCTTTTTAATTTTCTTTGGATAATATTTGTGTTCCCATATTTGCCTCCCTATAAAATGGAATATTTTTGAGGGGAGTGTCTTTTTGTATTCTTGCCCATGTATCCAGATGTAGTGTGTGAAGCAGTGTAATTCTTTATTAAATAATCTGCTGAATGAATCAATCAACTATGAGATGCTTCATTTTCAACAACTTTAGTACTTAAAGAGTCAGAATACTTAAGAAATATGATCAAAAGAAAATTTAGTGTTCATTTGCAGTTCCTAGACCGAAATTACTTTTGAATGGTGTATTCCAAGCAAAATTCTTGGCAGTTATACAATCCTAATTTATCTAAAGCTTTTGGACTCAATTGAAAGTTTTTAATTAGAGTTCGAAGTGTTCTATTAATTAGGACATTAAACAATTAGGTAAATACAGACCATCTAAAAATAATTAGAACTGTTCATTAGGGATTTACTTAATAGGGGTGTCCACTTAATTTGTAGAGCATGCCTGAAGCATTATTACCTGTATTGTACAGACATCAAAAGTTACATTATTGGGATACTTTTGAGAAGTGATAATCATATAATTGAGACTGTTCTCTCTAAGTACAGTATACAGATGCTTTCATTTTCAAATGAAGTCAGGGAATAGAAAAAAGTTTAATTTTTAAGGCTCTAAAGAAGCGTAAAGTTATAAACTTCAGAAAACTCTAAAATCTAAGAATAGGATTAGATTCTGTTGATAAACATTTAATCAACAATGAAATAAACAAGCATCTATTAAATGATGGCAGGAGGATGGGCTTAGTCCTGAATTCGGGGAATGAATAGAGAAAAATGAAATATTTGTTGTTATCAACAAACTTTCATTCCATTACAGGAGACAAGATATAGGTATATCTATATGCAAATACGAATCTGTACCACTACATGTATGCATATTCATATTCATATATTCACATATACACACATATAAAACAAATTGGCTATTTTAGAAGGAAGATAGTAGCAGCCAAAGAAATCAAGAATACATGAAACTATGAGTTGAGCCTTGAATAAATCTAGAAATTCTAAAAGATGGAAGATATCATATTCTATATATGGACAACAACCAATGGAAAATCAAAGATGGGAAAAATGCCCAGAGTAAAGAAAAGCTAGAGGTACAGTTTGGCTAGCTGAAGTGTGTACTAATGAAAATCATGTGAAAGGTAAATTGAAGCTTTTGGCTCCAGCTCGTGGTGGTGAAGGTGCAACTTGTTTCGGTCGTCCCGAATCTGGGTTCATCCGACACCGGCAGCCACCCCGCAGCATCGAGACCCAGCCTCTACCTTCTTCGCTGCCATGCCTCCCAAGTTTGATCCTAATGAAATCAAAGTTGTGTTTTTCAGGTGAACTGGTGGTGAAGTTGGTGCCACATCAGCTCTGGCCCCAAAAATTGGTCCCTTGGGTTTGTCTCCAAAAAAAGTTGGTGATGACATTGCCAAGGCAACTGGTGACTGGAAAGGGCTTAGGATTACAGTGAAATTTACCATTCAGTACAGACAGGCCAAGATTGAGGTGGTGCCTTCTGCCTCAGCCTTGATCACCAAAGCTCTAAAGAACCTCCTCAAGACAGAAAGAAGCAGAAAAATATTAAACACAGTGGAAACATCACTTTTGATGAGATTGTCAACATTGCTACTAGACAGATGAGGCACTGATCCTTGGCAAGAGAACTCTCTGGAACTATTAAAGAGATCCTTGGAACAGCCCAGTCTGTGGGCTGCAACATTGATGGCAGACATCCTCATGATGTCATTGATGACATCAATAGTGGAGCAGTGGAATGCCCAGCAAGTTAAAAGCTGAAAAGGAGACTATTTGCAATAAATTAACATTTGAAAACAAAAAAAAAAAAAGAAAGGTAAATTGAAGCCTATTTAATTCTGTTTAAAATATCAAAGAGAGGAGTTTTCTTTTCTTCCTAAGGGTAATCAGAAATTATTAGATTTTACTAAGTAATAACGTTCTACAGTTAGACTCATGTGTCAGTTGTCTGGTGGAGTGACTGAAGAGGGGAGAAATTTGAGGCAGAGAGAATAATTAGGATACCTATGAGATAATACTATAGAAAATAGGTAATGAAGATCTGAACTAAAGTAGTGGCTATATGAGTGTACAGAAGAGGATAAATTTGATCGGTCAACAAGTCTTTATTGAACATTTATTATGTTCCTGGCAAGTTGGTGAAAAAAGATATTCCCAGCCACAAGGAAATTACATTCTAATGGGGAACACAACATTCAATCAATATATAAATATATAACATGTATGCTGTAAAGGTGATGCTATCTCAGAGAGAAGACTCTAGTAATGGTGGAAAGAAATTTAGGAACATAGTGAGAAATATCTTGCTAAAGTAATATTAGTACTATATCTTTAAAAGAAGTCAAAAAAGGCCAAATATTGATATCTTCATGGAAAATATTTGAGGCACTTGGGGGCAAACAATGTAAAAGCAGGCTATTTGGAGTGATAAAAATGATTATTTTCTTATTAAAGTAATAAAAAAATTTCATAGGGGACCCTCAGAATAGTTTTTTCTTTCTTTTTTCTTCTTTATGAAGGGCAGTGCTGAAAATGAGACAGTCTCCTCACTCTTGGACTAGATCTCACAAAACTTAGAGAGTTAACTTTAGATAAAAGGGTAAGGAAGATATAATCTAGATAAATTACAGTCCATATTTCAACTATTCATACAGTTTGTTTTTGTAAAGATTGTCTCAGATAGGATTGGTCTGTTTTAAGATTAGAGTTCTCCTAAGAATAAGACAGCCTCTCATAATATTCCTTTTCTCATTAAGAAATAGCAATCAGATTTGATTTTCACTGATCAAGGACAATTACTTTTTCAAGTGTATTTAATCATTTGTATGACTTCCAAATTTTGTCTTTAGTTATAGGAGAAACCATTGAACTCAGTTTATTAACTCCTAGTTATTATTAACATATTGATCATTAAATTACCCAGAAATTATGTCTGTCTTTTCAATCAAGTTAGGAGATAGATTATTTTCATTTGCCACGAATATGTTTACTTAGAAGAAAAATGCAGTGAATTCCAGTTCTATTCTTCTCCAAACTCATTAAGAACACAGCCCTGAGACTGTCATATAGATGATAAGGAGGAAAGAAAGATTTATACGTTAAGTCTACAAAACTGGGCATTTGGCTATACATGTGGGACATAAAGGAAGCTTTGCTTTCAGATGGAGATTCCTATTGCAAAATATAGTATATTTATTTTGTGTCTTGTTTTTACCTGAGCGAGTAAATGATTTTGAAGCAATTTCCCTGTTAAACCTTATTTTAACCCTCTTTTTGTTTGCTTGTTTTGTTTTGATTTTTTTCATTTTGTTTTTATTCTTAATTTATTGGTAGGAAAAAGATGCTAGGGGACTTTTTTTTTTAAAGTACCCCTCAGTAGTGATATTCCTAACAGATCACATAAAAAGCTGATAGCAATGATTGTTTAAAGGGCAGCTAGGTGGAGCAATGGATAGTGCAATGATCATGGAACCACTATTGCTTTCCTCAGGACTGGAGTCCAAATTCAGCCTCAGACACTTAATAATTACCTACCTGTGTGACCTGGAGCAAGACAATTAACTCTATTGTCTTGCAAAAACAAAACAAACAAAAAAGAATTATTTTTGACTAGCTTGATAATCTTTTAAACTAGATTCCTCCCAAATTCTGGAAAAAAATTTCATTTCTTTCTTTCTTTTACAGATATTAAAATGATTTAATTTTTTCCTTTTATTAGATAAATATCAACAAACAGAAACATTTTGATAGAGAAATAAAAATTTAAAATGAGATTAAATATGAAACTGGTAGATTATATCATGTACAGATTCCCTCCTCATCCCCCAAGTATAGCTTGGCTGATGTGAGTGTGTATGTTTGTGTGTTTGTGTGTGTCTGTGTGTATGCGTGTGTGCATATGTGTATGTGTATACAAATTCAGATTTAACATCGTAATTGCAATATTGTCTTACTTGTCTTTTTCCCTTGGTGAACTTCCTTCTGTTCTTTTCTGTTGAAATTTTTTTAATGTTTCATTAACATTTTTAGTTCATTTCCTTTGATATTTGTCTTATTTTAGGAAAACTATACCTCACTATCACTATTTTTATTGTACTATTTGTATTTTTTATTTATATTTTTATTTATACATTGCTGCAATAGTTTTGTTGTAAGAGTAAACATTATCCACCTCCCCACACTAAAAATTTTTTAAAAGCCTCAAGAGAAATAAAGTGAAAGAAAGAGAAAAAAAATGTGCTTCAGTCTGTTTTCTGATACTATCAAATTTGCCTCTGCAGTGGATCCCATTCTTTATAATAAGTCCATCAGAGAAGTTACTTCCATATTTTTCCACAGTTGCTATTGCGGATTATAATTCCCTCCATCCATTCCTCCCCAGTAACATTTATTATATTTTCTCTCTCTGTCCCTCTTCAAAGTGTGCTGTGGAGCAGTTGAGTGGTTCAGTGGATGGAATACCAGCCCTGGGACCAGGAGGCACAAAAACTACATCCCACCCGAAAGACCCAGCAAACACCCAGCCCCGTGGTCCTGGATAGGCCACCCAATCCCACCACCTTGCTAAAAGTAAACAAAGTAAATGTGTTATATTTGACTATCCTCTCCTCTATCATCTACATTCCCCCTCTCTGGCCCTTGTCTCCTTTCCTTTTCTTCTAGATTTCTATATCCTATTAAATATGTGTGTTGTTTCCTCTCTGAGTCATTTCTGATGAGAATGAAGGTTCCCTCATTCCCCCTCACCTTACCCCCCTTCTATACCATTGTAAAAGTTATTTATTGACTCTTTTATGTGAAATATCTCCTTTATCTTTCTCCCCCAAACATTTCCTTTCACCCACTGTTTCTATTTTTACAATATATTATATCTTCAAATTCAGCTCCCTCCTGTGCCTTTTCTATATATGCTCCTTATAACTACTGTATTAAATGAGAAGGTTCATATGAATATTATCAGTATCATTTTCCCATGCAGGAATACATGCAGTTCGTCATCATTAAATCCCTCATAATTTACCCTTCTCATCCACCCTATCTGTGTTTCAGCTGAGTCCTGTACTTGGACATCAAACTTTCTGTTCAGTTCTCGTTGTTTCAACAGGAGCACTTGAAATTCCTTTGTTTCATTGAAAGTCCATCTTTTCCCCTGGAAGATGATGTTCAGTTTTGCTAGTAGTTGATTCTCAGTTGCATTCCAATCTCTTCTGCCTTCTGGAATATTATATTCCAAGCCATATGAGCCCTTAATTTGGATGCTGCTAAGTCCTGTGTGATCCCGACTGCAACTCCACAATATTTGAATTGTGTCCTTCTGGCTGCTTGTAATATTTTGTCTTTGAGTCGGGAGTTCTTGAACTTGGTTATAATATTCCTGGGGGTTATTTTTTTTGGAACTCTATCAGAAGGAGATTGGTAAATTCTCTCAAGTTCTATTTTGCCCTCTACTTCTAGGACTTCAGGACAATTTTCCTGTACAAATTCTTTAAAAATGAAGTCAAAGCTCTTTTTCTCATCATGATTTTCAGGTAGCCCAGTAACTTTTAAGTTGTATTTTTCTGGCTCTCTTTTCCAAGTGAGTTGTTTTTTCAATGAGATATTTCACATTTTCTTCTAGTTTTTCATTCTTTTAGTTTTGTTTTTATCATTTCTTGATGCCTTGCAAAGTCTTCAACTTCCTCTGGCTCCATTCTACATTTGAATGAATTGTTTTCTTCACAGAGCTTACTTATCTCCTTATCCATTAGGCCAGTTTTGATTTTGAAGGCATTTTCTCCTCATTATCATTTTGGATTGTTTCATCCATTTGAGCTATACTGGTTTTTTAACATTTTTTCTTCTTTTCAGCATTTTTTTTTTGGATCTCCATGACTAAGCTGCTGACTTGGTTTTCATGTTTTACATCAATCTCTCATTTCTCTTCCCAATTTTTCCTGTATTTCCCTAATTTGATTTTCAAAATCTTTTTTTGAGTTCTGCCATAGTTTGGCAACTTCTATATTTCTTGGAGTCTTAAGATGCAAAAGCTGGACTTTGTCATCCTCTGTGTATGTGTTTTGATCCTCTATGGAGCCAATGCAATTGGTCATGGTCATGTTCCTTTTTTTACTCATTTTTCTAGCCTATGACCTCATTTGGGGTGCTTCCTGAGCTTTTGAGTATTATTGACACAACCCTGTAAATACTTCAATTTCTTCAAGTTCTTATGAGTGGCCCTGACTGCTCTTCTGACTGTCCTCTTGTCTATGAATGACCACAAACAAACCTCTCTGCCCTGGGGCTGTGAGAGAGGTCCCTGTTCTATGACAATTTTGGGGCCCAGACTGTGACCAAGGTCTGAGTATGGACAAAACAACAATGTCTTGTCCAGGAACTGCAGAGTGTCCTTGCCAGTCCCCCCCCCACCTCCCTTACATTCTGTGGGTTGAGTACTTTGGAAGCAGCTGTCAGGTGGCTCCCTGCTGGGTGGCTCCATAGGTCTGCTTCTGTTTCCTAGGTTCTGGATTCAACTGATGGTAGTGATTGCATTGAGGGCCAAGGTTGCATTGAAGACCAAGTTGACCTGGACTTTGTGCTTGCTCTGGCAGAAGTTTCCAAGCTGGGGCTCCCAGACACCTACTTAGTTGTTCCTGGAAGGGTTGAGCTCTGTCGCTTAGGTGCAGCAATCCTGGCTGCACTGCTGTCCTCTCCAGCTCCATGGAACTGAGCCATACCATGGTTTTCCAGATTATCTTGAGTGGAGACTCACCTCACTGCATCTTTCTATGTGTTCAGTCTCTCAAAAATTTAGTCATCATTTCAAGATTTTTGAAATATTTTGGACAGATCCTGCAAAAGTGTGTTCTCTGCCCCCCATTCCTTTCACAAGAATGGTTTCCTTTAAATGATTAAATGACTTTTAAAAAATTAATAAAATGTTTTAATTTTGATGTACATATTTGATGACTGGTGATTCTTTTCTTTCTTTTTAGTTTTTGAAAGGCAGTGGGGTTAAGTGGCTTGAGCAAGGTCAAACAGCTAGGTAATTATTAAGTGTCTGAGGCTGAATTTGAACTCAGGTACTCCTGACTCCAAGGCCAGTGTTCGATCCACTGCGCCACCTAGCTGCCCCCCTGACTCTGGTGATTCTTAACATGTTATCTCCTCAGGAAATTTTGAACCTGAACTATCTATAGGAGTTCTCATGAAACTTCAAATCATTTTAACTAAAAGAACAAACATAAAGGAACTAAAAATGTAAGGTGCAAGAGCAATTAATGGATGCTTTGACAGAGTAGTCTGAGACTTTGTTTTCAAAGATAAAGCTAATCAAATTTGATGATTTGAATGACATTTCAATCCTTGCATCTCTGAAACAGGGAAAGGTAGAAAAGTTAATACATGAATAGGCTATAGTTTGGATGTCTGATCATGTCTAGGCCTCTTGCACTCATATCAGATGGCAAGCCAAGAAATTTTATCAAGAAATATTTTGGATATAATAAAAAGATGTGGTAAGAGATTTATTGTAGACTTCCTGCCAAGATGGCAGAGAGAAGATAGGCACAGTTCTAAAGTCTCCTGATATTTCCCCATCTATCACATGAAACAAACCTCTTAAAAGAAATCTGACCCACAAAACCCAGAAAGAAAAGCCGGAAGAAAGAACATATACCTCAGGATTTGTCTTCAGCAGCAGCAGCAATGGCCAAATTCAGGCGGGTGAGTCTGGGCTCTGAGGGAGGATCAGCCCTGGATCAATCAGATTAACAGCTGAATTGGAGCCAGGAGTCTGAGGGCCATAGACCCCGACCTGCTGGATCAGCAGTGGGGCTAGACAGCAGGGGCTTTAGTCAACTAGGGAGCAGAGGCACTGGTGTTGGTGCTGTCCCCTGGGAGCTTGTGGACAGGCATAGGGGGAGAGTTCAGAGTTCCTGAGCAGGAGATCTGGGGACACCATCCCTGGGCTCCTCTAGTCTGAGGAACTCAGAATCCCATTACAGCTCAGACCTCTTCCCAGAGTAAACAAATGCAAACTACTGTTGCCTCAGGTCCAGGTGTGTGAGCAGAAGAACCAGCCCAGCTGACAAATGACCTCAGAGGAGGGTAAAGCCCACCATTGATTGAAGGCAAAAGAATTCAATAGCTCCAATCCCTCACTTCAAGCAAAGGGAGAAGGCCTCAATCAAGGTCACAGACACTCCAGGGAAAGCAACCACCACTACCTACTGGCCAGGTGAGAAACTGCACTCAGTGAGTAAAGCCTTTAGAGATCCCAAGCCCCTGTGAACCAGCCCCTCCCCAACTTAGGACTTAGCAAAATGAATAAGGGTCAGCAGAAAGGTGGATCCATACAAAAATTCCTGGAAGGGAAAGACCCTAATTCAGAGAGACCTGGAACCTCTGAGGAGAATACAACCTGGTCTTCAGCACAGAAAGACTTTCTTGAAGAAATAAGGAAGGAGCTTAAAAATTTGGGAGAGACAATTAATATCTCACAACAAGAAAACAAAACCTTAGAAAGTACAATTGGACAAATACAAAAGGAGAATAATTCTCTCAGATATTCAAATGGGCAAATGCAAAAGAAATTAATTCTCTCAAAACCTCAATTGGTTAAATGGAAAACTCTTTCAAACGTAGAATTGACCAGTTGGGAAAGGAGTTGCAAAAGATTAATGGAGAAAACTCCTCCCCCCAAAAAAGAATGGAGTCTACAGAATCTAATGACTCCACGAGACAGCAAAAGTCAGTTAAACAAAATCAAAAATAGAAGAAAATAGAAGAAAATGTAAAATACCTCATCAACAAAACCACTGACCTCAAGAATAGATCAAAGAGGGGCAACCTGAAAATTATAGGACTTCCTGAAAACATTGAAGAGAAAAAAAGCCTGGACTTAATATTACAGGATGTAGTGATGGAAAACTGCCTTTATATCATGGAATCAGAGGGCAAAGTAATTACTGAAAAATTCATCGATCCCCACCAGAAATAGATCCTAACATGAAAACAACAAGGAACGTTGTGGCCAAATTCCAGAACAATCAAATAAAAGAGAAAATTCGGGAAGCAGCCAGAAAGAAACAATTTAAATATCAAGAAGCCACAGTAAGGATCACGCAGGACCATGCTTCATGAATATTAAGGTATTGAAGGGCCTGGAACTAGATATTTCAAAGAGCAAGTGAGCTTGGAATGCAGCCAAGAATCTATTTTCCCACAAAGCTGAGCCTTCTCTTCCAGGGAAAAAAGATGGACATTTAACAAAATGGAAGAATTCCAAAAATTTCTGATGAAAAGACCAGAGCTAAACAGAAAATTTGGACATCAAATAGGAGGTTCACAAGACACAAGAAAAGATAAAAAAAACAACAACAAAAAAACAAGGGAGCGGTAAAAGGAAAAAACTGCTATCCAATAAGTTGAAACTGGCTATATCCCAGCATGGGGAAAAAGATTCTCATAAATCTTGGGAATGATAACTCTAACAGATAGAATATACCTAGGCAGAAATGAAGGAAATTCATGACCTATCCATCAGACTGCTATCTAAAGAGATATAACTGAATGTAACCCCACTTGGGAGAAAGACTCTAACTCTCAGGAATTTTGGCTCTATTCAATAGAATATACTGAATTAGAATGGACAGACACTCAGAATTTTCTATGACTTAGATAGAATGATCTAAAAAGCACTACCTCCTTAAAAAGGGGTACAGGAAAGAGATGGGAGGAGGAAGGGGATTGAATGGGGTAAATCTCATTACACTAAGAGGTACAAAAATACCTATGGTAATAGAGGGGAAGAACGGAGCAGATGAGAAACACCTGAATCTTCTTCTCATCAGGCTTGGCTTAAAGTCAACCTACACATATTCAGTTAACTTATAAAACATCTAACCTTTCAAGTATTAAAAGGGGAAAAGGGGTGGGGGACAGAGAAAGGGAAAGGGAGTGGGGGAAATAAGGGGAAATAACAAAAGGAAGGGAAGGGAACAGGGAAAGGGGAAAGAAAGGGGAGGGTGTGATATAGGAGGGCAAACACACTGAAGGGGGTGGTATTCAGAAACAAAATACTCAGGAATATGGATAAAGGGGGAAATGGGGAAAATACATATAGAAAGAAGATAGCACAGAGGGCAATAAAGAATTAGTAATCATAACTTTGAATGTGAATGGCATGAACTCTCCCTTAAAAAGTAAGTGAATAGCAGAGTGGACTAAAAACCAGAATCCTACAATATGCTGCTTACAAGAATCTCATTTGAATCGGAGTGATACATATAGAATAAAGGTAAAAGGTTGGAGCAAAATATATTTTGCTTCAGCTGAAGTAAAAAAAGCAGGGGTAGCAATCCTTATCTCAGACAAAGCAGCAGCAAAAATAGATAGTGTTAAAAGAACTATGGAAGGAATCTTTATCCTCCTAAAAGGTACCATAGACAATAAAGTCATTTCAATACTGAATATATTTGCACCCAGTGGGACAGCACCCAAATGATTAGAGAAGAAGCTGAAAGAACTACAGGAAGACATAGATGCAAAACTCTACTAGTGGGAGACCTCAACATCCCACTCTAAGATCTAGATAAATCAAATCATAAAATAAACAAGAAAGAAGCTAAAGAGATAAATAGATTGTTAGAAAAATTAGATATGGTGGACTTTTGGAGGAAACTGAATGGGAATAGAAAGGAATATGCCTTTTTCTCTGCAGTACATGAAACTTATACAAAAAATTGACCATGTACTGGGACATAAAAACCTAATGATCAACTGCAGAAAGGCAGAAATAGTGATACATCTTTCTCAGATCCCAGTGCAATAAAAGTCATATGCAATACTGGGCCAAGGAGATATAGGCCCAGAACAAATTGTAAACTGAATAACCTCATTTTAAAAATTGAGTGGAACAAAAAAACAAATTATATAAAGAATTAACAATTTTATCCTAGTTAATGATAATAATGAAACAACATACCAAAACCTATGGGATTAATTCAAAACGACTCTCAGGGGATATATTATGACTCTAAATGCTTACATGAATAAATTGGAGAAAGAGTAAATCAATGAACATGCAACTAAAAAAATTAGAGAAAGAACAAATCAAAAATGCCCAATTAAATACCAAATTAGAAATTCTAAAAATTAAAGGAGAAATCAATAAAAGCAAAAGCAAAAAAAAACTATTGAATTAATAAATAAAACCAAAAGTTGGTATTATGTAAAAACCAATAAAGTTGATAAACCTCTGGTCAACTTGATTAAAAAAAAAGAAAGAAGGAAATCAAATTTCTAGTATCATAAATGAAAAAGGTAAACTCACCACCAATGAGGAGGAAATTAAATTAATAATTCAAAATTATTTTGCCCAACTATATGTCAATAAATTTAATAATCTAAGTGAAATGGATGAATAGTTACAAAAATATAAGTTGCCCAGGTTAAATGAAGAAGAGATTAAACAGCTAAACAACCCTATCTCAGAAAAAGAAATTCAACAAGCAAACATTGTACTTCCTAAATAAAATCTCCAGGGCCTGATGAATTCACTAGTGAATTCAACCAAACATTTAAGGAACAATGGGTTCCAATTCTATAGAAGCTCTTTGGAAAAATTGGGAAAGACGGAACTCTGCCTAACTCTTGCTATGAAACCAATATGGTGCTGTTACCTAAACCAGGAAGAATTAAAACAGAAAAAGAAAATTATAGACCTATTTCCCTGATGAATATAGATGCAAAAATCTTAAAATCTTAGCAAAACGATTACAAGTTATCACTAGGATAATATATTATGATTAAGAAGGATTTATTCCAGGAATTCAGGCTTGATTCAATATTAGGAAAACTGTTAGTATACTCAATTATATCAACAATAATCCTATCAGAAATCATATGATCATATCAATAGATGCTGAAAAAGCTTTTGACAAAATACATCATCCATTCCTATTAAAAACACTAGACAGTGTAGGAATAAATGGACTTTTCCTCAAAATAATTAGCAGTATCTATCTGAAAACATCAACAAGCATTATATTCAATGTGGAGAGGCTAGAGTCATCCCCAATAAGATCAGGGGTGAAACAAGGATGCCCATTATGACCACTACTATTCAATATTATATTAAGAATGTTAGCGTCAACTATTAGAGAAGAAAAAGAATTTGAAGGAATTAGAATTGGGAAGGAAGAGACAAAACTCTCACTCTTTGCAGATGACATGATGGTCTAGCTAGAGAAACCCAAGAAATCATCCAAAAAACTACTGGAAACAATTAGCAATTTTAGCAAAGTTGCAGGTTATAAAATAAACCCTCATAAATCCTCAACTTTTCTATATATGTCTAGCAAGATAAAGCAAGAAGAGCTACAAAGAGAAATCCCATTCAAAGTAACTTCAAACAATATAAAATACTTGGGATTCTATTTGCCAAGACAGACACAGAATCTTTTTGAAAATAATTATAAAACACTTCTCACACAAATTAAATCAGATTTAAATAACTGGGCTAATATCAACTGCTCATGGATAGGTAGAACTAATATAATAAAAATGACAATTCTACCAAAACTAAACTATATGTTTAGTGCCCTACCAATCAAAATTCCAAAAAATTACTTTAATGAGTTATAAAAAATTGTAAGTAAATGTATATGGAGTAATTAAAAGTGAAGAATTGCCAGGAGCTTAATCTTAGCCCTACCTGATCTGAAATTATCTTATAAACCATCAGTCATCAAAACTGTTTGACATTGGCTAAGAAATAGTGTTGGACCAGTGGAATAGACCAGGTGTAAAAGCAGGAGATGGTCATAGTAATCTGCTGTTTGATAAACCCAAAGAATCCAGCCATTGGGATAAAAACTCCCTCTATGATAAAAATTGCTGGCATAATTGGAAGTTAGTATGGAAGAAACTTAGATTAGACCAACACCTCACACCCTTTACCAAGATAATATCCAAATGGTTACAGGACATAGACATAAAAAACAATACTATAAGCAAATTAGAAGATCAAGGACTAGTCTACCTGTCAGATCTATGGAAAGCAGAGCAGTTTATGATTAAGGAAGAATTGGAGAACATCACCACAAACCAATTAGATGATTTCAATTGCATTAAATTAAAAAGCTTTTGCACAGATAAAAGCACTGTAGCCAAGATCAAAAGAAAAGTAATAAATTGGGAAACAATCTTTACAACTAATGATTCTGACAAAGGACTCATTTCTAAATTATACAGAGAACTGAGTCATATTTTTTAAAACAAAAAACCATTCCCCAATTGACAAATGGTCAAAGGATATGCAAAGGCAATTTACAGATGAGGAGATCAAAGTAATTCATAGACATATGAAAAATGCTCTAAATCATTACTTATTAGAGAAATTCAAATTAAAGCTTCTCTGAGGTACCACCTCACACCTCTCAGATTGGCCAATATGATCAGAAAGGATAATGGTCATTGTTGGAAGGGTTTTGGGATATCTGGGACACTATTACACTGTTGGTGGAGCTGTGAACTTATCCATCCCTTCTGGAGAGCTATTTGGAACTATGTCCAAAGGGCAAGAAAATGTGCAAATGTGTATACCCTTTGACCCAGCAATACCACTACTGGGTCTATATCCTGAAGAGATGATGAAAAAGGGTAAAGACATTACTTGTACCAAAATATTTATAGTAGCCCTGTTTGTGCTGGCAAAGAACTGGAAATCAAGCAAATGTCCTTCAATTGGGAAATGGCTTAGCAAACTGGTATATGTATATCATGGAACACTATTGTTCTATTAGAAGCCAGGAGGGACGTGATTTCAGGGAAGCCTGGAAGGATTTGCATGAACTGATGCTGAGTGAGATGAGCAGAACCAGAAAAACTCTGTATACCCTGACAGCAACATGGAAGTAATGTTCAATCTTGAAGGACTTGCTCATTCCATCAGTGCCACAATCGGGAGCAATTTTGGGCTGTCTGCAAAGGAGAGTGCCATCTGTATCCAGATAAGGAGCTGCGGAGTTTCAACAAAGATCAAGCACTATTCCATGCAATTTATAAAAACACTGATATCTTATTCTCTGATCTCTAAGGATATGATTTCTCTCTCATCACACCCAATTTGGATCAAGTTACAACATGGAAACAAAGTAAAGACTGACAGATTGCTTTCCGTGGGGGAGTGGGGGGAGGGAAGTAAGACTGGGGGGGGGAAATTGTAAAACTCAAATAATATCTTTAATAAAAATTAATTTAAAAAATAGATTTATTTTAAATGCTTTTCTCAACTACAATATAGTAGGTTTTTTTTATTCTTAACAGATATTGCAGCATTAGTTGACTCAAGGAACCAAACGTTCAGATTATTGGCATTGCTTCCTCATTATCTGACTACAAAATAATGAGGAGGTTCTTGCAGGTAGAAGATTAGTCTCCCAAGCTTGTCTGATCAACACTTTATTCATCCAAGTAATCTGGAAATATCTTCCATGTTTGTCCTTACTGAATATTCTTTTGTTATGGCTCAGTGTATCATTTTCTTTACTGTTGAATGACTTATTATTGTCTCCTTATGTTTTAATATCAAATCTAAATTTGAAGGATATTTGTCCTGACTTGGTCCCAATCTAGTGCTGGAATAAAGAAGATAACTGAGTTAAATGAATGAGAAATGAAAAATCCAGACAAAAGTCAAATTCACTCAGAATCTCTTCACAAAGGAAGAGGAAAATCAACCATGAATACATACAGAGAGCTAAATGTACCAATATAAATGACTTAGTTTTTCAGACTTGGATAATTCTAGAACAATCCTAGTTCTATAATACTTGGCAGTTTTTACTGAATTGCTCCATTTTAGCAAATGTAATATTTCTTTTATCATAATCTCCTGTATAAAGAAGGAATGAATTTCACCAATTTAAGTCAAATTGGATTATTTGTTTATTTTTATTTTCTAGTTCCTTGCTTTTAAACCACGACATATACATATATGAATAAATATTAATACATAGATATTTTTGAAAGACTCTGGTGTCTAAATATTTTGTATACTGGTGGATAATGAACAACTATTGAACTTAACAGAATCATCAGAGACTCTAAACTCAATGTACAATTCAAGTCACCATATGTAGATGTCAACATATTTTGTTTAAAAAAAATAAGTAAATAAATAAGCCAATGAATGAATGAATGCCTCAAACTGTGAAAATGTGAATAAATTGATATGTAAATGAATTAAAAATAAATAGATGATCTATTAATTAATAGAAAGAAAGGCAAATGAATAAATGTATGAATAAAATTAATCCTGTGATGGACTATGTACTGCATTTCCCAAAACATTAATTCCAAAATGTTCTTTTCTGATATCCATCACTCCACTTATACACAATTGCCATAATTAGATAATTCTCCAGCACTAGTCCTTATTACCCCATGTCATGTGTTAGGAACTTTCACTTCTCTCTCTCCATTACTGATAATTGTTAATCTACTTTATCCTACTTCGCACAGATGATAGAAAACAGTCCAATAAGACAGTTTTTTTTACCTCTTTCACTAA
Organism: Macrotis lagotis; assembly: GCF_037893015.1. Taxonomy (NCBI): domain Eukaryota; kingdom Metazoa; phylum Chordata; class Mammalia; order Peramelemorphia; family Peramelidae; genus Macrotis; species Macrotis lagotis. The sequence continues at coordinate 122,421,136 of NC_133665.1, forward strand.
GCACAAGCAAGAATTTCTTTCCCATGATATTTTTCTAGAAATCATTACCTTCTCTCTTAGGTGTCTTCAGTTGTTCCCACATCAATATAATTGTAAATGCATTCCAAATTTCTCTAACTCTTTTTCTTTTGTTTGTTTTTTCTTTAGGTTTTTTGCAAGGCAAATGGGGTTAAGTGGCTTGCCCAAGGCCACACAGCTAGGTAATTATTAAGTGTCTGAGGCCTGATTTGAACCCAGGTATGCCTGACTCCAGGGCTGGTGCTTTATCCACTATGCCATCTAGCCACCCCTTCTGTAACTCTTTAAACATTACCAAATGAAATCTTTAACTTTTTTTCCCCAAATATTAATTTTCACTTTTCCTATCAAATTTCTGAAGAAATCTTATCTACAGCTCTTGGCTTGTATTTCTCTGTCTCTATTCTCCTTGAAGAATAGAGACAACTTCATAATCAACAAATTCAGAGGATATTTTCCCCTTAACAGTAATCTATTCTCCATGCCATACTTGATATCATATGGTATATAGAATACCCAGATTCAAGTCTCTCTTCAGACACTTGTTTAGTTGTGTGATCTTGGTTAGTTTTCTGACCTACACATTGGGGTTAATAATAGCACCTGCCTCTTAGGGTCATTTTGAAGACTAAATGACAACCAAATGCGAATATATGTGTTTTTGTGTGTGTGTGTGTGTGTGTGTGTGTGTGTGTGTGTGTGTGTGCGTTTGTGTGTGCAGAAAGAGGGGGGAGGGAGAGAGATTTATAAACTATAATGTGCTATCCAAATGATAATCTTCATCATCATCATCTGTTAGATATAATATTTATTTGAATATTCTCTCCTATTTCAACTTCATTTTATTTCCTTTTTCCTCACCTTTCCTTCTGATTTTCTATCTCTTTTTATCCTGATTTCTTTTATTCCCTATTTTAATTTGCCTAGCTCTTTAAGGTGCATGTTCAAGCATGCTTTATCCTTGGATCTCTTCTTCCATTATTTTTCCTCCTTGACAAATTCAGTCTTGTAATTTCACTTGTACCATTTGCCTCTTTTTAGATGAATTACAAACTTATATACCCAGTTCTGACCTCAAAGTTCGATTCCAGAAACAAATCCTTAATTCCCAAAAGCCAAAATCATCTGACTGTCCTACTAGTACCTCAGGCTAAATATTACCAAATCAAAGATTATTCTTTCTTCCCTCAAACTCTTGTCTTTTTTTCTGACTTCACTAACTTAGAAGAGGAATAGCTTTACTATTGACCTGATCTGCCATGCTGAAAACTTAGCAGTATATTGGACCTTTCCTCTTTAATTCTTCAAATCTAATATTTCTAGTTGCCTTTCTGGATCTACTTTTACAATGTATCATCTCTTTTCCTGCAATCAGGTCTTTAAAATAACCCACCCAACTAGAATGTGCAATAGCCTCATGAATAGTATTCCTGTCCACATATTTTTCTCTTTTCCAATCTGATCTTCATATATAAAACTATTATATATTCTTATATAAAAAGTATTCAGGTTTTTTTACTTAATATTTGCATTTAAAACATTTGTTTGAAATTCAAAGGTCTCTATGGTTTATTTCTTTAATATCAAATGGCAGAACTGGAAGCAAAAGTTACAAGATATTAAGAGTTAAACAGATTTGATGCCAAAGAAAAAGAACCAAAAACCAAAACCTTCTTTGCAGTTAGTGCTCTATAAAATGGTAATTTACTATATTCAAAGATAATTTTCTCTTCTTTGAAGGTCTTCCACCAAAGGATTGATGATCACTTCTCAAGAACACAACTCATATGCAAGCCAACAAATACACACACATACACACACACACACACTCCACATGCATATACACACATACTTAAATTTTAATTCTTATTATTCTCTAATTTTAAGATTCTCAGAGGTGGAGGTTAATCCTGTCAAACATTAGGGAAATAGGGCACACTGAGTGAGTGCAACAAATAGCATAGTCCTTTCCCTGGGACCAGGCATATTAATATCATTCTCTTAAGGGTATGTCTCCAAGTTCCCTCATTTAGCAACTAATAGTCCAGTTGTGCGGCCAACCCAGGGACTTATGATACCTGGGATTCTTATGGTATATAACAATTCTTCTGGGAAATATGACAAAGCATATTTAATGGTGCTTAGTAAATATTGCAGTGGTTGCTCCAAACAGAATTTAGATACTAATTCAATTTGAACAGCTATGTGACAACTTTTAAACAACTGTAATTTAATAATGGAAACTATCATGGGTTTTGCATTTTTCAAGAAAGCAATAGTGGCTCTTAGCCAATGATCTTTGAGATAATCACTTGGCCCTGGTGGTACCTTCTTGAATCCTTCCATATGTCTCACAAATAAATCTTCAAGGGTCTTAAGATAAAACACAATGTGAATTAATAGTTCTAGCATATGAGTGAGTATATGAAGGTCCTATCTTTTGTTAATATGGGGAACTCTCAGGAAAACACATCAAAATCAAATGATTTACTCCATGATAAGTATGTGATTCATAATTTGAACCCATCTCTTTGATGCTACCTCTAGTAATATAAATCCTTAAATCTGGAGAATAAAATAGACAATTAATGAATGTTTCTAATAGTTTTCTTGCTAATTTAAATATTTCTTACAAAGACTAAAAGATCTATTTCAACATTGGTTTAGAAAGATAGCAGTTGTTTTATTTAGTCTAATTTAGAGAATTCATGATAATATTTTTACCTCAAATTCTCCTGATTTTTAGAAGACCAGAAGATTAAATGAACATGTCCATAGTTGTTACATCTGATGAGTTCAATGAAGAGGAAATCAATTTTCTTGGCAAGAATTTGATTAAACTTGATGATGTCATAGAAGCACTGCCTCATTTGCCCTCCTGCTGTATTGAAAGACTCCAACTCCAAGGACAATTTTAAGAACAATAAAAATGAACAGGATGGGTATTTTTGAAAAGAAAGTACCAACAATAAATAAACTAAAATTAAAGAACATGTATCTATCAATCATAACTCTCAATTAAGAAAAAATAAAAGGAGAATATAGGCTACGGAATTCTCATAAACATGTTAACAGTAATAATATGGAGGAAAAGTGAAAAATAAGTCAGCTGAATCACAGTTTATTCTAAAGTAGGTCAAATCATATAATGCATATGTACATACTTAGTAAACTGTTTTGTTTTACAGTATTATTAGAATGTAGATACAGCCAACAATTATGTTTAAATCTTAGAGCTTGTTGGAAAGCATTTTTTCTTCTATTTAGTTACTTTTTAATGACTTGATTCCCTAAAGAGAAGGAGGGAAGGTATTCAATTTAATTAAATCTGTTAAACATTGAAACCAGAAGATCACAAAAACCAGCTGCTTTATTCTCTTCAATTAATGCCACTGTGAGTTTTTGTTATGCAATAAGGACACTGACTAGATCATATGTAAAGCTTTATATGAGAAGAATGAACAGATGTTGGAAACATATGTTCTACTTAATATTATGAAGTGATCTTGGCAACAATTTTTCACTGCATTCACTGGTCAAGATGACAGTTACTCTACATAAGGAATATCAATATTTAAATAAAGAAATTTTCATAGACTCACACAGCATGTATATCTTTCCAGTTTGATTCATGCTCTCCATGTAAAAAACGTTAGAGCTGAAAGTCTCCAACATACTATTTGTCATATGAAGCTGAATAGAGTTTTTGAAACCGCCTCTAAACCATTCAAACTAATCTTCAAAATTTTCCTCATCTTTCATGTGCTTTTCATTATGTTGATGGTCTCCCATATCTAAAATATACTCCCTTGTCATCTTAGACTCTTATAATCACTAACTCCCTTACAACTCAGGTTTCATCTTCTAGACCAGCTCTTTTTGTCTAATGTAATTGTTACTATTATTGCAACTTGGAAAAACTTTTTCTCATTGTACATACTTATATTTGTGGTAATGTTGAGACAAAATGTAAGTTATCTGACACAGAGACTTTTTTATCTTCAGTGCTTTGCACATAATTCATCCTTTATAAATATTTGTCAGATTTAACGGAATTTAATGTGTAAACATAAGTATTTTAAAACATTCTTGTTTTTAAAAATGTAGGATTCATGACATACATCAAAAATGATCCATAAAAAAGTAGACCCTTTTTCTGCATGTTTATTTAGTTAAAATTTACATATACCCATTATAGATTATAAACATAGCTTCAGTCAAAAGAATGTCAATAAAGGAGATGTGGATGATGGATAGGCTTTTCAAATGAATGTTTAGGAGTAGTAGATAAATGATAATTTTGCTCCAAACCTGGGTTGCTTTGAGTCATCATATAGCCTTACACTAAGGATAATCAAGCAGTGAACACAAAGTAACTTTTTCTTCACCTGAGAAACAGGAAGTTGGTTTTTGTACATATATCCTACTGCTTTCCTGTTATAATGGGAAAATTGCATATTTGATGAAGAAAACTTATATTCACTTGCATATATCTAGCCAAGTAACAGTTCAGGTTCAAAGTCACAATGTACTTATGACTTAAGGCATGGTATGAGAATCCACCCTACTCAATAAACTCCAGTATCTCTCTTATAATCTCTAAGATCAAAGATAATATCTAGTTTTTTGGCATTAAAAGTCCTTCATAAAATAATTCCTCCGTTTTCAATTTTAATTATTTTCTTAGATCTTACTACACTGTCTCTTTATTCTTTAAGTGATATTAGTGATATTTGCTATCCCTTGAAAGAGGGAAAAAAAAAACTCCAACTTCTGAATCTAGACATTTTCTTTGGCTATCCATCCTTCATAGAATAATTTTCCTCCTCATCTCCAACTTCTGACATCTGTGGCTTCATTCAAGACCTAGTCAAAATCATATGCCCTATACTTTTTCCAATCCCTCTTAATTCTAGAATCTACCTGATATTCATTATTCCGTAATTATTCTATTAATTTTTGTTATACCTCTCCAATTATCTTGTGAGCTCCTTGATGTTGGGATTGTATTTGGATTATTTATGTGTCCCTATCATTAAATTTTATATGTGGAATACAATAAATGCTTATTATGTAAACACTGGCAAAGTGACTCCCCACTTGTTTCTTGGTAGAGAAGAAAGCAGCAATCTGAGAAATAGTCATCTAAGACTACATGCACATTTAGATTTCTATGGAATGTCAACCATTCCATCTGGATTCTAGTTTCCTTTTGATTCTTAGAAGCAGAGAAAAATTTTCTTGTTGTTTCTAAGTCCCTTTACTTCTCCAAAACTTTACAACTTTTCCTCTACTTTGGTCAGATTGTGTTTTTCAGGGAATTCTGTTTTAATTACTTAATAGTTAAAATATGTTTTACAGTTGCTAAGAACATCGGGCCATATTAATAGGAATAACTATAATAACAATTATGACAATTATGATTATTTTAGATTGAAAATATAATTAATATGAGGATTATTTTCCATATCATTCCATTTTGTCCTAACAAAATTCTTCTGAGTCAGATACTATTATTTTCCATTTTATATGTAAGTAAACTGAGAGAGCAGAAATAAATGACTTTCTAAGACTATTATAATTAGTAATTGTCTTAGGCTACATTTGAAATATGATGTTCCTGGCCTTAAGTCAATGAATCTATCTTTGGTGTAAGCTAACTGACATATTTACAAAACTTTTGGAAAGTTCTTCTATATATTAAACTGAAATATTTCTCTCTATAAGATCCATTTTCTGATCTTGGTTTTCTCCTCTTTTAGAATAGTAATAAAATATATAGTTATTTAAATGTTATTTTGTAAATCATAAAATTAAAGGATGAAAAATAATATCCTTAAATGCCCCATTCCATCTATCTCAGTGATTCCTATCCATTTTTGTGAAATGGTTCCCTTTGACTGTCTGATAAAGCCTAAGGATCACATTATAAAAATATTTTTTTAAATGAACAAAATATATAAATTACATAGACTGGCAAAGAAAACTATATTGAAGCACTATAATTAAAAAAGCAACAACTAGGAATTCCATTACTTTTATTTGACCAAAAATTTCCCAAAACATGTGAAATAAATTTTAGCAATCTTTTCTGAATATTAAGTTCCAAATTTTCACTATGCTACCTATGTTTATAATTCTTTGAGAAGTCAAAAACTTTGCAATTGTAAATATGAGGTCATAGGAAACATTTCTATAATTTCTCATGTTGAAAATGAGTAGAATAACAGGATAAAACAATAAAAACGAAGTCTTTAAAATATGTTCCAATAAATTAATTCTCTCTCTCTTGGATCATTGTCTTGCTGAGAGTAGCTAAGTTTTTCACAATTGATTTTCTTTACAAAATTGCTTTTACTCTAAACAATGTAATTCTGGTTTTGATTACATACTGTACAAATGTTCATATAGGTCTTCCTACATTTTTCTGAAATCACTGGGCTTGTTTTTATTATAGCACAATAGCATTCCATCACGTTCAAATAATACGACTCTTTTTAGTCATTTACAATTGATAGGAATCCACTCAAGTTCAAAGAATTTGCTAGCAACAAAAAATGTTGCTATAAATATTTTTGTCCAAATACCTCCTTTTCTATTCTCATTTATCTTTCTGGCAAACAATTTTTGTAGTGGTATTACCATGTTAAAGAAAGAGTATACACACTTTTATAGGCCTTTTGGAGTAGCTTAAAATTATTCTCAAAAATGATTGGCCTGCTTCATAGCTCCACTAACAGTTCTCTACCCCCGACACACACACACATTATCACTGATCATACTAGCCAATCTGTTAAGTATGAGATAGTAACTCACAGTTTATTTTTTAATTTGTAGTGATTGACAACTTTTTTTTGGCAAGGCAATAGGGTTAAGTGACTTACCTAAGGTCCCACAGCTAGATAATTATTAAATGTCTGAGGCTGGTTTTGAACTCAGATCCTCCTGACTCCAAGGCCAGTGCTCTATCCACTGTGCTATCTAGCTTCCCCCAAAATATTTTTTTAATATGATAATTAAGGGCTTTGTTTCTTCTTCTGAAAACTTCTTTTTCATATACAGTAAATATTTATCATTTGTGTATTTTGTCTCAGTTCCTTACCCATCTTAGATATGAGATTTCATCACAAAACTTGTGGCAAAACATTTACCCCCAAATAACCATTTTCTTTAAATTTTGAATACATTAGTTTTGTTAATATAAAAGCTTTTTAATCACATGGAATCAAAATTATCCAATGTATTTCCTTGAATTCTTTTGTCTCTATTGGACACAAATTCTTACTTTATCGATAGATATATCTGATACCTTATTTCATGCTACTCTAATTTATTTGTGACAGTACTTTTTATTTTTATATAATTTATTCATTTTGACTTTTTCTTAGTTGGAGTTAGGAGATTTTAACTTACATCTTCCAAAAAAGGTTGTTTTCCAGTTTCCCAGGTATTTTTTCAGATATTGAGTTCTTATTCCTAAAATTTGAATCTTTAGGTTTATTAAACCCTAGATTATTATGATCATTTATTTCTGTTTATTGTGTACTTAGTCAATTCTACAGATCTATCACTATCATTCTTAGTACAGATTGATTTTTTTATTTAAGATTTTATTAAATTTGAATTTTACAATTTTTCCCTTAATCTTTCTTCCCTCCCCGCCAGAAGTCATTCTATTAGTCTTTACATTGCTTCCATTGAATGTGATGAAAGAAAAATAATATCCCTAAGGCAGAAAAATAGAGTATAAGAGATAGAAAAATAACATAATAACAACAGTTTTATTTTTTTCTAAATGAAAGATAATAATCATTGGTCTTTGTTTAAACTCCACAATTCTTTCTCTGGATAGAGATGTTATTCTCTATCAAAGAAAGCCCCAAATTGTCCCTGATTGTTGCACTGATGGAATGAGCAAGCATCAAGGTTGATCATCACCTCCCCACACCACCATCAAGGTATACAATTTTCCTCTGGTTCTGCTCATCTCACTCAGCATCAGTTCATGCAAATCCTTACAGTTTCCCAGAATTACCATCTCTCCTGGTTTCTAATAAAAAAACAGTATTCCACGACATACATATACCACACTTTGTTAAACCAGCCACACTAGTAAAGTTTTGCTGTCTATATCTTCCTGTAGCCCTTTCAACTTCTCCTCTAAGATTTTGGATGCTATAACATTGGGTGATTACATATTTAGTACTGAAATTACTTTATTGTCTCTGGTATCTTTTAGGAAGATATAGTTTCCTTTCTTATCTCTTTTTAATGCTATTTTTGCAACTGCTTTGTACGAGATAAGGATTGGAACCCCCTGCTTTTTTCATTTCCGCTGAAGCAAAATATATTTTGCTCCAAACTTTTACTTTTATTTTACATGTATCTCTCTGGTTCAAATGAGTTTCTTGTAAGCAACATATTGTAGGATTCTGGTTTTTAATACACTGCTATCCACTTGGATTGTAAGGGAGAGTTCAAACCATTCACATTCAAAGTTATGATTACTAACTCTTTATTGTCCTCCATGCTGTCTGTTGTATTGTTTTTAATTCATTCTGAGTAACAGAAAAGTTATGAGTGTCCATCACTTCTGGCTAAGTATATTCTCTCTCTCTCTATTAGAGTTAAAATTCTCAAGTATTATTAGAGTTTTCTCTAAGGTAAGGATTTATCTTGTTTCATCTTATTAGATAGCAGGGGTTTTTTTCTTTATCTTTTTTTTTTACCTTTTCATGTGTCTCTTGAGCCTCCTGTTTGATGTCGAAATTTTCTATTTAGCTCTGGTCTTTTCATCAGGAAATGTTGGAAGTCTCCCAGTTCGTTAAATGTTCATCTTTTCCCCTGGAAGAGAAGACTCAGCTTTGCTGGATAGTAGATTCTTGGCTGCATTCCAAGCTCCCTGGCTCTTTGGAATAACTCATTCCAGTCTCTTTGAACTCTTAATGTTGATGCAGCTAGGTCCTGTGTAATCCTTACTGTGGCTCCTTGATATTTAAATTGTTTCTTTCTGGCTGTTTGCAGATGTTCTCTTTTATCTGATAGTTCTGGAATTTGGCCACATCATTCTTTGGTGTTTTCATTTTAGGATCTCTTTGCAGAGGGGATTGATGTATTCTTTCAATAACTATTTTGTCCTCTGGATCCATGACATCAGGGTAATTTTCCATCACTAAATCCTGTAATATTAAGTCCAGGCTTTTTTTTCTCTTCAATGTATTCAGCAAGACCTATAATTCTCAGGTTGTCCCTTCTCGATTGATTCTCGAGGTCAGTGGTTATGTTTATTCTACTTTTTGTTCTTTTGTATTTTTTTAACAGAATCTTGTTGTCTCATGAAGTCATTAGTTTCCATAGATTCCATTCTCTTTTTTGAGAAGTATTTTCTTCATTTACCTGTTTGCAACTCCTTTTCCAATCGGTCAATTCTATTTTTGAAGGAGTTTTCCATTTGCCCAATTGAGGATTTGAGAGAATTATTTTTCTTTTGTGTTTTTCCAAATGTATTTTCCAATGTTTTGCTTTCTTATTGCAATGTGTTAATTTTCTCTTTAGTTTCTTTTCCCAACTTTTCCAATTGATCTTTGAACTCCTTCCGGATTTCTTCACAGAAGTCTTTCTGGGCTGGAGACGAATTAATATTCTCCTCAGAAATGCTAGATCTCTCTGGGTTAGAATCTGTCTCTTCTAAGTATTTCTCCATAGCGCCCCGCCCCTTTCACTGCTTTTTCTTCATTTTTCTAGTATCTTGTGTTGGGGGAGAGGCTGACTCTCAGAGGTTTTCTTTTGATAATCCTAGAGGCTTTGTTCACTTGCTTTAGCAATTACAAGGTCTGGTCAGTAGGGGGCATTGATTGCTTTCTCTGGAGTGATTAAAGCCCTCTCCCAATCCTGGAAGGAGGGAGTAGAGGTAGCAGGTTCTGAGTTGACCTTGAATAGTGGCTGGAAGCCAGTCTCCCTTTCAGCTGAGTGGACTCCTTAGTCCACATCTGTGCTGGAGGGGATGGGGTGGGGGCCTTATTGTTTGTTCCTGGAAGAATGCCTGCAAGTATGGAGTTAAAGTAATGCTTGGAGCTGGAGGATTTCCAAGCTGCAGACCTCCCCTCCCCTTGGCCAAAATCTCTGTGGCTAAAGTCACTTCCTGACCAGTCTCTCACCAAAATCTCTAAGACTAACACCTCGCACCAAGGTCTCTGAAGCTAATGCCTCTCACCAAGGTCTCTGAGACTATTGCAGGTCATTTGGCTCCCCCAACCCCAGCTGTCCCTGCCTTGATCTTCTGGTTTCCTCTACCAGTTTACCCACAATGCCCTGAGACAGTCCTTGTTATTAGGTATTCTTCTCCTAGCTTCTTTTTCTGGGTTTTGTTTTGCTTGAGTTTGTGTTAAGAGGTTTCTTTCATGTTATTTATGAGGGGGACACAGGGAGCACTTAAGGCAATGCCTGTTTTCTCTCTGTGATCTTGGCCAGAAGTCCAGATTATTTTGATGTTTACCATTTTGCAATATGGATTGAAATGAGAAACTGCTAGACTCCATTCCTTTAGCTATTTTTTCATTGATTTCCTTGGTATTCTTGAGTTTTTTGTTCTTCTAGATTAATTTTATAATTTTTTTTCTAAATTTATAAAACATATTTGGGTAGTTTTGGTATGATAGTGAATAAATATCAGCATAGGTAGGATGAACATGTTTATTATATTGACTCAGTCAGCCCCATGAGTAATTAACATTTCTTCAAATGTTTCGATTTGTCTTTATTTGTGTAAAAAAGAGTTTTGAAGTTTTTTTCATCTTATCCCTGAGGGTAAAAGGGGTGTTTTCTTGGCATGTAGATTCCCAAGTATTTTATATTGTCTACAATTATTTTAAATAGAATTCCCCTATCTCTTCCTCCTGAGTTTTGTTAGCAATATATAGAAATGCTGATAATTTGTATGGGTTTATTAAATGTCCTGCAGTTTTGCTGAAGGTTTTTAATTTATTCTCTAAGCTTCTCTAAGTATGTCATTACGTGTATATATATATATATATATATATATATATATATATATATATAATATATATATATATGACGGTTTTGTTTCTTCTTTGCTGACTGTTAATCCTTCAATTTATTTTTCTTGTCAAAATTCTTTCCAGTACAATAGTGAATTATAGTGGTAAAAATGAAAATAATTGCTTTGCTTCTGATGTTATTGAGATGTCCTGTTCTTGGTTTTAGATGGACTTATTATTTTAACTTTTCTTTCAAGTGTAATATTATAAATAGTTTTGAGTGTTATACTTTGCATCTATTAATATATTATGATTTTTGTTGTTACTGTCATTTGCACAATATAAGCAATTAAGCAATTTATATACATATATATGTATATATATATATATATATATATATATATATATATATATACATATATATGTATATATTAGGTTTTTGCAAGGCAATGGGGTTAAGTGGCTTGCCCAAGGCCACACAGCTAGGTAATTATTAAGTGTATGAGACCGGATTTGAACCCAGGTACTCCTGACTCTAGGGCCAGTGCTTTATCCACTGCGCCACCTAGCCGCCCCCCAAATTATATTTTCGAATATAATCAAGTATAATTTATCATCAATGATGATGATATTTTTCTTATATTAATCCAACATTTTACTACTAGTATAAATTCTCCTTGGTTATAGTATATGATTTTTGTGACATAATGCTGTAATATTCAGTAAATAAATTAGTTGATTTTTAAATTTTTTTTTGCTATTGTTTGTTTCTTTTTTGTCATCCCTATTTTAGGTAATCAAAACTAAGAGGGAAACTAGGTGGTACAATGGATAGAATACTAGTGCTGGAGTCAGGAAGACCCCAGTTTAAATCTGGCCTTAGACACTTAACTCTTACAAACCAAGTGATCTTAGGCAAATCATTTAACACTGATTGCCTCACATCCAGGGCCATCTTCAGTCCTCCTGATGTATATCGGGCCACTGGACTCAAATGACTCTGGAGTAGAAATTCAGGTGACTTTGCACAGCCCCCCCTCTTCAAATCCAATTCATGTGTCTGTTACGTTCTCACCTCCTTTATGTTATGATCTTCTTTGAGAATAAAGGTAAAAAAATAACAACAATCAAAACATCTTTTTGTTTTAACAGAAATTTGCTAATAGCTTGATCATTGTCTTTTTTATTTTCAAATAATCTATATAGTCTTGGAATTATTTGTTTCTTAAATAATTCATAATAACTCAGTTCCTGAGGAATTTTTTTCCTTAAAAAACCTCAATTATGTCTTGTTCAATTTATTTTTTTAAAAAAATAGTTTATATCCTCTCCTGTTAATCTGGACAGTTTATATTGTTGCTAATATTCATTCATTTCACTTATTTTTTAGTTTTACTGATGTATGACTAAGCAAATTAACTCCTATTAATTTCATTTTCTTTGTTGTTGTATCTGCCCTTTTCATTTTTGAATCCAATAATTAATTTTTTGTTTCTTCTTGATAATCATAACAAATAGTAGTTTGAGTTTTTTTTATATATAAAATCAACTTTTAGATGTATTTATGGCTCTTTTTTCATTTTTCACTTATATTACCTTCTTTTGTTTTTTTTTAAGATTTCTACTTTAGTATTTAATTCAGAATTATTAATTTGTTTTTCCCAGAGTATTTCTTTATTTACAGGTGCAATTTTTTTACTGAAAAATAAATTTAGATGTTTAATTTTCCCTAAAAACTACTTTAATTATATCCTACAAATTTCTGAGTGTTATCGAATTTTTGCATTTTTTTTAAATGAAATTAGTTATTGTTTCTAATATTTGCTCTTTGCCCATCAGTTTTAGAATTGATTTATTTAGTTTGTATTTAATTTTTAATTTGTTTCTATGTCCCTTTATTGAAATTAGTTTTTATTCCTTAATCATTTGAAAAAAGTACATTTAATATTTTTTTCTTTAAAGCATTTGTTTTTGAGGTTTTATGTGTTAATATATGGTCAGTTATTTTGAAGGTGTCATATACAATTACTTACAAAGGTACAATCCTTTTTGGTCCTATTCAAATTTCTCCAGGGGATTATCATATCTAACTTTACTAAAACTCTCTGTTCCTCTCCTTGACTTCTTGCATGTTTATTTTATGGTCAGGTTAAGTTTAAGTTCCCCATTCATGTAAGGTTATTCTTTCCTTCTGGAAACCTTTTAACTTTTCATTTAAATATTTGGATGCCTTGCCATTTGGGGAATATATTGTATAATGTTGATAATTAATCATAGTCTATGGGACCTTTTAGAAAGAAGTCATTTTCCTGCTTATTCCTTTTTAATTTGGTCTATTTGTGCTTTAATTTTGTCTGAGATCATAATTTTTGACTGTATATTTACATTTTTAAGTCAAGTATATATTTTTTAAATCACATATTATTTGATTTCTATTTTTAAAATCATTCTACCATCTTTTCCCATTCCCATTATTTCCTTGTTAAATGAATAACTAAAAAATCTTTGATTTCTCTGTGTATGTGTGAATGTGTCTTCTGATCTCCTTATCTGGTTCAGACATCATCTTAATATAGAAGGAACCAGTTGAAGAAATATTAAAATAAGGTATAAAAATGTTTTGGGAAAATGTTTTTAGTGTGGTATAGTTTCATGTTTGAATATGAAGAATTCATGAAAGTAACTACTGTGACCCACAGGTATTCAGTGACAAAAAGTTTTATTTAAGAACTGTTTTGGGTAGCAGAAGTTAAGGGAAACAAAGAGTCAAGGCGGTTGGAAGCCATGATTCCCTAAAGGAATTAGCAATATCAACAATATCAGCTGCTGTAAGAGGATCATAGTAAGCAAAGGTATAGGAGCATGAGAGATTGCACTCCCCAAGAGTGGGCTAAGTTCACAAAGGAAGTTGTTCAAATCAGCTGAGTAAAGGATGAGTTTTTAAGGGGGAACATAAGGAAACATGTCCATATACATATGTGTGTGGATATATATATATATATATATATATATATATATATATATATGTGTGTGTGTGTGTGTGTATACATATATATATATATATATATTTTTAATATATATTTGTATGTATGTATGTGTGTGTGAGAGTATATTTAGGTGGGAGAGCAGGAAGTAGATGTTGATAGGGGTTGGAGCTCAAAGACTTAATTCTTTCACATTAGGGCAGAGATCATTGTTTTGTTGATAACAATGATGATGATGATGATGCTTTGTCCTTTGATCTTGAGGATGACCAAGACATTAGGAGAGATGATGCCATGACAAGCAAATGAATTGGATTTGAGTTGCGGGGGGTGTACTAAGTCACCAGTCTCACTTTTTCCTCCAGAGCTATCTGGGTCCAGCGACCAGAAATGAATCAGAAGAACTGGAGATGACCCTGAATGCAAGGCAAACAGGATTAAATAACTTGCTCAAGGTCGTGCTGAGGCTGGAGTCACAATCCCATCCACCTGACTCCAAGTGCTCTATCCACTGCACCACCTTGCTGTACTTCTTTTGTTGATTCGACTTCAAGGAGCATAAAAGTAATTCACTGACCTCATCTCAAAAGCCTGAACAATGGTTATAGGAGTAGGGGCTTATATTGCCTTGAGAAATGTTAAATGTAAGATAGATGGTCATTGCTGTGACAACAGACTAATCATAAAACATGTGTTTCCCTACAATATTTCATCACGGGGTGGCTAGGTGGCACAGTGGATAGAGAACCAGCCCTGGAGTCAGGAGTACCTGAGTTCAAATCTGGCCTCAGACACTTAATAATTATCTAGCTATGTGGCCTTGGGCAAGTCACTTAACCCCATTTGCCTTGCAAAAACCTAAAAAAATATTTCATCAACTTCACTCTGATAGAAGATGTTAGAGAGGGGAACATTGGAGAGTTCCTCCTATGTGGTTTGTCATTAAAGAAGGGCACTCAAGAAATTCTCATCCCATCTCATTCAGTTGTTTTCTTAGTCTTCATAATTTCCAGAAGTTTATCTTTCTGAAAAATTAAATCAAATCAGACATTCTCACCTTATCTTATCATTTACAAACATGACACTGACTTCATCACTCCTCAGTGGAATTCCTTCATTAGACTATAAGTTTCTGGAGAACAGGAACTTTCACAATTCTTTGCATGCTGACTATTTAACATACTGTATCACTAACATAGTAGACACTTAATACATGATTAAAATGAATCTGACATTGAATTTACTTCACATTTAAATGGGTGTTCATTTCATTTCATCATGATAATCTTATCCTATTATTCCAGATTTTTGCTATATTTATTTGAACTCTTTTGCAAATTCACATTATGTTTTTCCTTCCTCCTGAAATCCATATTTATATACATGTATATTTATAGATTGTATTCTTCCAGATGATTGTAAAGTTAGTTAACTTTGTGAAAAACAAAAAAAAAAAGCAAAAAGAAGGTGTGGAGGGTAAAATCTTTATTTATGAGAAATCTTCTCGTTTTAAAGCTACAACCTGAATGCTATAAATAGAAACATTATATTATTTTGTATTTTCATTGTCAGCAACTAACAAAATTCCTAATAGTTTGTACATAAATAAGATTAGGTTTTCTGGATCTTAGTACTCTTATATAGTATTTGATAGACAACCCATGTTGTCATTTTATGAAATATAATCATCATGCCTGTTTGACATTCAAAATGTCAATGACAATTTTTTTTTTTAAATTGGACACGCTCTCCAGGTTAAAAGTGGCTTATTCTTGAATGTTAACTGGAATTTTAAAGGCTGGTTTAGATCTTTAATCTTGCTCAATTCTTGGCTGCTATAGCAATCCCCAGAATTTCCTAACTATAACAATCTCCCTCACTACTTCCTCCCAATTTCCCTCTATGTATTATCCTTTCTTTTAGGACTTTCTTGTAGGCAGGGTCTCTCAAACATGCTTTTATTTGTACTGCCAGCACTTAGCACAATATCAAGAAATCAGTAAGCATTGAATAAATTCTTGTTGACTAAATGACCTATGACTTGCTTGATCCAACCTATCAAGGGAAAGCTCTAAGAAAAACTAATTTCTACTTCCACTCTACCATAAAATTGTTTTGTGGATTCTCTTCATTGAAAACTGTCTCAAAAACAAGTTGGATAAAAACTCTTTCTTTGATAAAAACTGTTGAGAAAATTGGAAGTTAGTATGGCAGAAACTTGGATTAGTCCAACATCTCACACCCTATACCAAGATAAGATCAAAATGACTATAGGACTTAGACATAAAACACAATTTTATAAGTAAACTAGAAGATCAAGGAGTAGTTTACCTGTCAAATCTATGGAAAGGGAAGCAGTTTATGACCAAGAAAAAGATGGAGAACATCATTAAAACTAATTATATAATTTTGATAAAGCTTTTGCACAATCAAAACCATTGGAAAACAAGATCAAAAGAAATTTGGTAAATTGAGAAACAATTTTCATAACTAGTAATTCTGACAAAGGACTCATTTCTAAAATATAAAGAGAACTGAGTTAAATTTATAACAGAAAGTTGGAGTTGGAAACAATGGCAGTAGGTTCAAAGATAAGGGGGAGAAATAGCCCAGTAGCATGCAAAGAACTCTTTACACAAATTGAATATAAATTGTGGATATGACAATTAATAGTTTTAGGCAAGTTATTTAACTTCTCTGAGCCTCAGTCTTCTTGTCTGTTAAACAAGGATGATATAAGATTGTGAAAAAAAAGGCAATTTTTAAAGCTATTAGACTTGCTAGAATAAAAGTTAGCAAATCTTCTTACTAGGAAATAAAAGATGAATTCAAATGTCATTCTCTTTTTACTGTTACAGAATATGAATTCCTTGCAGCTTAAGGTCCATCAGATTCACTTTCTTACATATTAAAACTTAATATGAATAAGAAATAAGAGCATAGGTTATGATGAGTTAACCCAGTCCAGTGGCCCAGCTTTTTACTGTTGTGTGCCTTAACTTTCAGAGGTGAACAATTCCATTACTATTCTTGGATAATTGTGCTGCTCTCTATTTAGAGGTTTGCTTTTTCCAGTGGCAATCAACTGAAGTTCTCTAGCATGAGATCTGATTACTGCTATCTTGGCATGTAAAACCAAAGCATAATTGTCATAAAATTATCAAGCACCTCTTTTAAAGTATTCAACAGAGATTACATTTTCATGTCAAAAGATAATCATTTCCATCACAAGGCACTTTGTGAAAATCTGATAGAAAAGTTTCAGTCACTTAAAGAAATTGGAAATGGTTGAAAAATAATTTTCAAAACATGCTTGGAAAGTATTTTGCAATTTCCAGAAAAGTGAAGGTAACAATATACTTTGAAAATAGGTAACAATTTTTCTTCTGAAGCATTTCATCATTTTTATAAGTATGATTCTAATGAACCTGCATAGAAGTTTTATGTAAAAAATCAAGTGCCTGAATATCTATTTATTCCTCCTTCTGAGATTTTCCACTATTGGAAATAGTAAATGCTATATACATCAGAAGCATTGCAATATATTATATAATCAAGCAATCAAACATTTATTTAGTGTTTCAAGAGACTTTCAAAACAATCTGTATATAGTATGAGTCAGTCACTGTGTTAAGTGATGGAGAAGCACACACAAAGTGAAGAGAGTCCCCTACTTCAATGAACTTGCATTTTAGGGGGGGGAAAGAGGAGAAGAAAGAAAGCAACCTATTCATGTATATGTAAAGATAGAAATAAATGCAAAGTGTTTAGAAGCAGCATTTTAAAATTGAGTAGTGGGCAATGGGGTCAGGAGAGACCTTCTGAAGGACATGGTATTCAATCAGAAGCAATAAATTTATAAGAGTTGAGAGAAGGCTCTTCTTTGAGTCAGAAAAATTAACCCAAGTCCAGTTTTGATCTGTATTAGCTGCGTGACCATGATTAAATTTTCTAACTTCTCAGAGTCCCAGTCTCATAGGACTTATCATTATCCTATTTGGGGTTTTCTTGGCAAAGATAATGAAGTGGTATGCCATTTCCTTATCTAGCTCACTTTACAGATGAGGAAACTGAGGCAGACAAAGGTGATATGAGTTGTTCAAGTTCCTGTGACTAGAAAGTATCTGAGTTCATATTTGAACTCTGATCTTCTGGTTATAGGCATAGCATTCTATCTGCATCAATGTAGGAAATTTTCACATTGAAAATCCACATACATACTTAGAGCATCCTATATCTGGATCCCAAAAGAAAATACAACCACAATAATTAATAAAGTTAACAATCGCAAAAAGCTCTACTTAATGAGATTGCTCTTTTGTATATTATGGATCAGTTCCCATTCCTACTTAAGATCTTCATCCTGGTTGCCAATTTTCTAATGATGTGATAGACAAAGATATAATAGATACTATACTTGAAACAACTTGCAAATTCCTCAGTTTGTAAAGGTAGTAGATATAAAGGCAACAGATTACAATAAAAAGGAACATTGAAACAGAAAACCAGATTTGAAAGGGTACAACCTCTATGCTGAAGTTCCCCATTTACAGATTGTCTGGATCAATAAGAACAGAAAATAAGTCCATTGTTATCCTTTATTGCTCTAATTTCTACCTTTCATTGTCTCTACATACTCTTCCTCCATAGCTCTGTTTTCCTACATATTCTTATTATCTTTAATTTTGTTGGGGGGTGGTTAAGGCTTTTGTGCTTACAATTATTTGAAAAAAAAGATTTTTATAATCTGTATTTAAAGGCTAATTTTTCCTTTTAATTTTATCTAAATGACAAAATTAATGTCACAAGAAATCAAAGATTAATACAAAACATATTGGTAAGATCATCACTTTCCATCCTCTCCTCTTATTTTCTTCATCTTTTCTCTATTATGATTAACTTGATTTTTTTCCTTTAACTTTTCAATATTTTAAATGTCAAAAGAGATGAACATGGGGCAACTAGGTGGAGCAGTGGGTAGATCACTGACCCTGGACTCAGAAGGACCTGAGTTCAAATTTGACCTCTGACACTTAATAATTGCCTAGCTATGTGACCTTGGGCATGTTACTCTTAACCACATTGTTTTTAAAAAAAAGAAAAAATGGGGGGGGGACGAAATGAAAAGGAGACCTGGTGAATGAATTCATTATTTAACATTTATTTTTATAAGTTTTTTGAGCTATGTATAGCTCTACAAAAGGTATTTTGGGCATATGAATTATATTTAATACATGTTCTTTAATTTCAGTCACCTCAAAATCAATTTGGAGGACTCTTGAAGTTGTTTTTAAAACCTGAAACAACCAAAAAAATAAAGTAAAAAGTTGGTTTCATTTACCCTTTAATATTATGGTATTAATATTATGGTAACACTAGTTTGTGGTGTCAGTAAACCATGCCCTAAATTACACAAATACTTTTTCACTATGTAGTCACATTAATTCAAAAATTAATTTTAGGTGCTTACTAAATACAGATCAATACACTATGTTTGGTATATAAAGACAAAAATAAACAATCTTCACCATCAGGAAATTTAAATTACAAGGGGATAAGGAAGTAAAATACATAGAAGACGCTTTTGTGGTTGTTGTTTAATCATTTCAGACTTTCTGTGAACTCATTAGGGATTTTCTTGGCAAAGATACTGCAGTAGTTTGCCATTTCTTTCTCTAACTCATTTTACAGATAAGACACTGAGGTAAATTGGGTTAGGTGGCTTGTTCAGGAACACACAGAAATTACCTAAGGTTGAATTTGAACTCAGATCTTCCTGACTTGAGGTCTAGAACTCTATTGATTATGCTGCTTAGCTTCTGTTGATAGATGAATATATATATATATATATATATATATATATATATATGTGTGTGTGTGTGTGTGTGTGTGTGTGTGTGTGTATAAATTATAAAGTAATTTTGGAAATGGGGATATCACTAACTGAGGGAATAAAAAAAGATCAATTTTAGTTGACATAAACATAGTTTTGAAAGTAGCTAAGGATTCCAGGTGGTGGAGACAAAGAGGGAACATTTTCTATTCATGAGGGACAACCCAAGTAAAGGTGGAATATCAAATGACATGCCTGATGAATAGCAAATAGAAGAGATTGATCAGAAGGTAGAGTACATAAATAATTATTTAAGCCCTTACTATGTTTGCACTTGGTGAGGTAGGATAAGAGAATTAATATGAAATAGACATAAAAAATAGATTGGATGCAGATTGTGAAAGACTCCAAATGTCAAACAATAGGAAGTTCTATTTTATTTGAAAAGCAATTGAAGTGATAATAGACTGGCTACAAAAATTGTTGGTGTTTATAGTTTTTCCAGTTTTGGAAGAGACTAAAAAAATAAACATGAAATTAGCCCTGAGAAAAGAGAAAAGAAGTAAAAGTGTTGACAAGAGGTTTCCACTTAGACCAATAGTGGCAGTTTATAAGTGACCCTTAAGGAAAAGGAGAGAAGAGCCAGGTGACAATTATTCCACGAGAACAGCATGTGACTGTAACACATGCATCTCCCTTCATTAGACAGTAAGAGAAAACTTTTACCTAAATTAACAATTTGAGACATATATGACACTGTGTCTTTTCTCAAGGTAACTCACTCCATTAACAGGAGCGCTGAAAGAAACAGTCCTCTAATGAAAACTAAGGGACTGACCCTTTCCTGTCTTTGTGTGTCTGACTTATTTCAATTGTGTTTTTTATTTATTCAGTTTAAAATGAATTTTCAAATTTGATATTATTTTTCATAAATATTTGTGACTGTACTATACTGTCACATGTTTCTTTTTGAAACATTGGGGTGCAAATAGGAGACACATGGAAGAATGGTAGACTTACTAATGCAATACTGGGAACTCTTGCCCAGTTGATTGTTAGAAAGCTGTGCTCTTTAATAGAAGACAAAAAGAGAGTCATTCTCACTCTTCTAAGTAGATAATTACAATGAATGTAGCCCATATTTTATAAATAGCCTAATTGACATGAGCCAAGGTTATATGAAGATGATAGTTTGATATTCCAGAAAGCATAATTATGATCAATGAGTAGATATTATAAGGAGTTAGATTTCACCTAAATATAAAAGAGAATGATTTATAAGTTTTAAATTAGTGACAACAAAGAAATTATCACCCTCTTGTTTTTTTTTAATTTTCAGAGGCAAATTATTTCCTAAAACTAATTATCTCCCATCAGTGAAATGTGACAGTCTGACTGTCTATTATAGGAGGAAGGAATTATGGACCTTTAAAGATTTGCTTCCAAATGTCTATTGCTAGTGTTCCCCTTTCATTGTTGTTTGGAGAAAAGAAATGCTATTGACCAAAGTAGTAAAATAAGTATAATGTTAGATATGTGGTAATACTTTATTCAAGTTCAAAAAATCTATTCAAATGATTGGATTATTTGAAGCTTGAACTGTCATAAATAATAGGGATCTATCCTCCCAAATAAGTAAATTGAAGACCAATGTAATAGACATCTGATAAGAAAATATAATTAGAATATA
This sequence comes from Macrotis lagotis, assembly GCF_037893015.1. NCBI lineage: Eukaryota > Metazoa > Chordata > Mammalia > Peramelemorphia > Peramelidae > Macrotis > Macrotis lagotis. The sequence goes on from NC_133665.1 coordinate 122,442,658, forward strand.
GAAGAGTCAGAACAAAAACTATGCAACATTTTTGATTCCTTAATCTGTTTTTTTCCTATAATTCCACATGAATGATTTTTTCACAAAATTCATAAAACATATTCATTACACTAAAATAGATAGTGAGGATAAATAGTTGTACTCTCTAGTCCTTAGTCCTCGCTCTAGAACTCAGAACATTGAAAGGCAATTTTATATTATCATGGAGAAATGGGCCAAGTATGAAAGTGGGGAGGGGGCTCTATCATTTTTATAGTCCTTGCCAACCCTAGTACTAAGATCCAAGAAAGTTAACTTGGAGTCAAATTTGGGGAACTGTGATACATTTAATTTTATTTCACCTGAAATACTCAAATAGAGGGCATGAATACCTGGCTTCATGTACTATGACAATCAACACATTTGAATACTGGTCTTCAACAAAACATGAGTTATAGAGATTTCTTCCCTACGTTCAAATAAAAGAATGATAAGTAAACACTTTCCAATTCTAGAACAACACAATAATTAAGGAAATACAAGAAGATTTGAATTCACAGATAAGTGTAAATAATCTTGAAAGAACTATTCCAAGGTTGTAGAATTCGAACTGAAAGATTATTCAGTGGTTATGTAGTTCAATTTTATCTTTATACAGATGAGAAAACCTAAGACTCCAAGCAATTTCCAATAGGAGTTACAATATTCATTTACCATTTTGTTGACATTAATCTATAAGTCTTCTCTGTTCCAGCCAAATTTGCTTGATTTATATTCCTCACCCTCATTCTGTCTTTGTTTGCATGGCCTGTCCCCTATGACTGAAATGTCCTCCATCGTCTTTACCTCTGGAAATTCTCAACAACCTGCCAAATTTCTTTCCTTTTGAATGTTCAAATGTTATACTTCTCCCCTCCCCCAAATTCTGATGTTTAGATTCTATGCACATATTGCCCCCCCAGTAAATATACAATCTCTCAAGGGAAGGAAATGTTTCTGTTTTCTCTGCCTTGTAAACAGCAAAGTATCCAACACATAGAAGGTATTGAACTAGATATTGTATGCATGACCTAGATTTAAAATTTTTCATATTCAAAGCTAATTGGAAATGCATGGTAAATAGAGTAGAAACATAAGCATGTGAGTTATCTGAATAAATGTGAGTACTGAATTACTGAATGAATTAAATATTTATTAATCACACATTTTGTCATACAAATAGAAAAGTGAATAAAAAGCTCCACTCTTTAAGAAATTTACAATTTCAAGGAGTAGAAATAGAGAAGTTTTCAACTGCAATTCAATTGTAAAGCTTATAGTGCCTTTAAGGTAAAAATCACAAAATAGAGGGTATAATTGTGCTTTATAGAATTCCATTGGAAAAGAAAAATTTTATCAGTTTCTTATGTCAAATATTTTTACAATGCCAAAAACTTTAGTGGCAAGAATTTTCTTTTCTGAGTATTCAATAGCTATGGTTTCAGTCCATGCTGAAGCTGTTGCCAGGTTGCATGTCCTTGGGAATTTTTTTCCTTGAATGAAGGCTGCTAAGGTTTGGCTGAAAGCAGGTCTGGCAATCTAATAGGAGGCACTGCCATTCTTAGGGCTCTTGAACATTGGTCAACAGTTGGTTTTTGTCTCAGTTTAGCTAACATAAGGGTTATTTTTGTGCTGACTACCTCGAATGTATTATAGGTCAAGTTATTGAATTCTAAAAATGTCATAAAATTCCTCCAAGAGCAATAGACATTTGGAAGCAAATGGCAGATACAAATGATGACAGGATTCAAAACTTAAGGGATAAAGGAGATGTGTATGTTACAATAAAGTAGAAGGACAGGTATTTAAGTTTCAGCAAGAATAAAAGACTGTCATAATGTCAAGTCACAAATGAAACAGAGACAGAGATATATAAAGATGGAGCGAGAAAGAGAACAAGAAAACAAATGAGAGTTAGAGATAGAAAGATAAAGATAGAGAGAGTAAGGGTAGAAGGAGGCAAAAGAGGAGGAGGGGAAGAGGAAAGAGAAAAAAGAGACAGAGACAGACAGACAAACAGGCAGAAAGAGACAGATTTAGAGACAGAGAGACAGAGAGAAGAAGGTGAAGGAAGAGAAGAGGAGAAAAAGAATAAGAACAAGAAAAAATTTGTTGAGATGATTCACCTAAAACCAGGATCCCTAAAATAAGAGATACTGAGAATGTCGTCCTTGTATCAAAGCAAAGGATTTCTGGTAAAAGTAAGTATATTTAAGAGCCAGAACCAAGTGTGGAACTAGAAAGAAATATGTATATGGCAGGAGACCCATGCCTAAGAATCAGAAGATTCTTTCTCATAGGATAAATAAATCAGACTTATATGTTAGAAATGCAAAATTAGATGTGAGAGAGAAGACTGAAAAAAGAAAAGGATAGAAACAGGGGTCATATTGTGAGAATTACCAGAATTAAAATTTTAAATGTCATGCAATTGATACCTAGCTGTATTACTTATAAACTTTGTGACATTGGTTAAGTCACTGAACTTCAGTTTTATCATTTATATCACAATTAGACTGAAGTAAGGAATAAACATATTTTCTAGATCAAAATCTTCAAAGGAAAATGTTGTGAAATCTCTTGAGAACTATCTATATGAAGGTAGGCAATATGGAGAAGATGAAGGAATCCCTAAAGAAGTAGGAGCGTCTTACATAGGCTGCAGCAAAGATTACATAATAGTGAGCATTTCCTTCTTCTAAACCATTGGACTTGATCTTTCTTCTAATGAAATAGATCTTTTCTTTAATGGCTTAGATCCATCTATTAATGAAATGGATCTTTTCACTAATGGCTTAGTGGAAAGTTATGAATTTGATGAAATGAGATAGCAGATGGGTTATTTATTGAGATTCAGATCCAAACAATTAGTACCAGATTGTCATTTTGGTGCTCCAGTGACTGTGTGTTCTCATGAGGAGCAGTAATAGCTTCAAATGTAAATATACTCCCAAAATGAATAAAGATATTGCAAATTTATAACCATATAAATATAATTAAAATGTAGAGAACAAAACTTAGTTAAAATAAATATACTAGAAACCTGGGTGGCTACTGCTCTTGGGTACAAATTTAACTCAGAATTATGAAAGGAAATATCTAGGGATATATCTCTCTAATTGTGGGATTTGAAGAAGCACAGTGAGGTGGACAACGGCAGTTGCTTGCGAGAAAGACTATCATTTTTACTCCACAACAGTTTTCAAGTTTATTTGAGTGTTGGGCAAGAACACTGGTGGAAAAATTAAATTTTTAATTCATAGAACAATGGAAATACCTTTTGAGTTAGAAAAAAGAACATCCATTAGAAATTTATTAACTTGACAATTAAGGGAAGAGAAAACATGAAAGAAAAATCTAGAAGCATAAAAATTTCCATTCACAAGTGGGAATTGTTTCTGTGAATAAAGGAAGAGTAATGCGCATTTAAAGAACACATACCAATACACCAGACACTGTTCTAAGCACTTCCCACAAGAAGATTTGGAGGTTGATGGTATTCTAACCCCCAATTTATGATTGACTGTAAAATAAAATTAAATAACTTGTATCATCAACAGAAAATTGTAATTCTATATTTTTTCTTGCATAAGTTAAACCTGAATGAGAAAGTTCCAAAAGTTATATTCATTATTTGACATGAAAACTTAATGTGTTATAATTCAAAATTTTTGAAACATTTACCAGTTTTAAGATTTTAATTTTGTGATCTTCACTAGATTTCCATTTGAGATGAAGGCACAATAATAGGATACCTTTGGATTTCTTGTAAAATAAAACAAACAAAATAGGACATAAGCATAAAAGGAGACAATGAAATCTTTTACCTATACATGTTCAACTTTTACCAGATTATTCAACACCATGGATAAGGGGGAGGGAAGGGAGAGTTGCAAAAAACTGTGACACTCATTTGCAAATGGATCAATATTGAAATCTACATTTGCAGGAAAAAAAATAAATAAAAAGAAGAAGATTCTTTACTTAAAACTCAAAGCTCTGGTGCAGCTAGGTGGCGCAGTGGATAGAGCACCAGCCCTGGAGTCAGGAGTACCTGAGTTCAAATCCGGCCTCAGACACTTAATAATTACATAACTGTGTGGCCTTGGGCAAGCCAATTAACCCCATTTGCCTTGCCAAAAATCTAAAAAAAAAATAAAACAAACAAAAAAAAAACCCTCAAAACTCTCATAGGACTTATACACTTGCTATAAGGCAATACAGCGAATAAGTAACAGAGCACAAATTTGAATCCAAGTTCCCTAGCTCCACAACTGGTAGTCTTTTAACTATGCTATTCCTGTCATAGTTTAATTTTATAAGACTACATAAAGTACCTCTAAGGAGGACTGTCCATCTTTGTCTCTGTTATAATGTTAAATAAATAAGGGAGAATGATTTCACTGTAGCAAGGGAACAAAATAAATGTAGAAATTAAAAATACCTGGAAAGTTCTTAACTGACTGATATGAAACCAGAACCCTTATGAAGGCTGAGGCCATGGCATTTCTTCGTCTTCCACTTAAAATCTTTACAGGTTTTGTTGGGCATAGTTCCCAAAGAGTACTGAAGTAACACAAATTGACAACAAGGAATTTGATAGAAAATTAAAGGAATTTCCTAGGCACAGGTTAGATAGTTGTCTTAAGAGAGCTGTTGGCAACTTTTCCTAAATCCAAATATCAGAAAGATACAAATGACTTATTCATACAAGCAATGAGTAAAAAAGTTTTGTTCAGCTCTTGAGGGTACAATTGCTAAAACACAGGATGATGACACACATATATATATATATACATATATGCTTACATGTATACTTATATGCTTGCATATTTGAATTGTATTTTATACAAAAGTATATGTATAAGTATAAGCATATAATGTGTATTATATGCCTATTCACATGTGTACATATATGTACACATATTCATATCTATATCTATCTATTTATGTTTGTCAAATATTTATAATTAGGAATCAGTATTAGTACTATAGGCTATCTATGCTGAAATTCAATATTGACATATGCATATCTCAGTTGATATACATATACGCACATATATATATATGTGCACATCCATATACACATATGCGTATTATTTATAGATATAGTTATTTGTCATAGAAAGATAGATGGATAGTCCACAGAGGTTTAGTTCTGATTCTCATTTTAATTTCATAGAGAACTTCTGCCTGTCTCTGGACTCTTTTTCTCTCCATTGAAGACACTATCAAATGGCTTCTGGAACATCTGATGAAAGGTAAAATTTTCTCCAGGGTTGAGAAACCAAGGTGGGAGATTCTCTATAATTATTTTTTCAACCCCACCCCTCAAGTGTTGGACACTGTGACAAGTCAGAAGTTCCTCAGACTCTTGCCAAAACAGGGTTTAAGTGAACTGATGATTCATGTCTCCAGATCAGAGGATCATAAACTTTTATATAAATAAAACCCTTTGAAACTCAGAAAAAAACAAATGAATCCTTTGTTCATCTAAGAATATTTTGAACTATATAATATAAAATATGAAAGGTTTAATGTAAAGCCCAATTATATTCTAATAAATTTATCAAAATAGCAAAAAATGTAAAAAGATAAATTTTTGGAATGTGAACCAAGAGTCCTTTCTCTAGTTGGCATCATAGTTCAACAGAATCAGAAAACTGAGGAACCCTAGCCAGATATGTTCCATACATTCTGTCTCTTCAAATGTTTCACTTGTCCCCTCTCCTTGCTGCTTGTATTAACTTCCTTCACTGTCAGTTGAACTTAAGAAAACATAGCAATCCTAGGAATAATATATTCTTCTGTGTATGGGAGAATATTCTTGTCACTGAGTGGGATATTCCATTTGATGTTTTTTTTTTTTTGCTTTGAATTGATGTGTCCTCTATCATTGAAGGTTTGTGAGCAGTGGATTTAAAAAAAAAAACTTTGGCACTCTATATCAAAATAAGGGCAAAATAGGTACAAGGATTTTGATATAAAGGGCAATACCACAGATAAACTAATAGATCAAGAAATATTCTGTCTCTCTGATCTATGGAAAAGGGACAAATCTATGATTAAAAAAGAAATAGAGCATATTATAAACTGCAAAAGGAATGATTTTGACTATATTTAAAAAATTTTGCTCTAATAAAATCAATATTGCCAACATTAGAAGGAAAGCAGAAATCTGGGAACCAATCTCCTAACCAGAAATTCTGATAAAGGTCTAATTTCTAAAATATATAGAGAATTACATCAAATTTATAAGGTTACTATGTAATTCCCCAATTGATAAATGGTCAAAGGATATGAATAGACAGTTTCAAATGAAGACGTTGAACCTATATATAATCATATGAAAAAATGCTCCAAATCGTTATTGTTTAGGGAAATGCAAATTAAAACAGCTATGAGGTATCACCTGTCAGCTATCAAATTGGTTATGATGACATTAAAGGAAGATGATCAATGTTGGAGAGGTTGTGGGAGGATTGGGACATTATTGCATTGCAGGTATTGTGAATGGATCCAACCTTTCTGGAGAGCAATATGGAATTATGCCCAAAGAGTTCTAAAACTGTTCATATCCTTTGACCAAGCAATCCAAATTCTAGGTCTACATCTAGAAGAAATAATAAAAAATATTCCAAAATATTCATAGCAGATCTTTTTGAGGTGGCAAAGAATTGGAAACAGGGAATGCCCAACAATTGAGAAATGGCTGCTCAAGTTATGGTACATAAATATTTTGGATTATTATTGTTCTATGAGAAAACATAAATGCTCGGCCTCTAGAGAAAAATGGAATGACTTATGGAATCTGATGCTGAGTGAAGGGAGGAGAACCAAGAGAACAATACACAAATCAATAACAACATTGTGAGATAAACAACCCTGATGGAAGTTTAGAGAGCTAGGGCAACAGTATTACACCAGCTATTGACAGTGTTATTACCATCCAGAGGAAGAAAAACAAAGCAAAACAAAACAAAACAAACATTCTTCAGAATTTAACAAACTCTCCATTCACTTTTTAAAAATATCTCATATATTTCTTTCCCTTAATCCTAATTTCTCATTCCAAAAATGGATTGCCTGTAAACATACTTAACACAATTGTGTAAGTACAATATTAATCTGACTTTATGTGCTGAGGGAGGAAAATAAGAAGGGATGTTGGAAAGAAATTTTGTTAGAAATATGCCCAGGCATTTTTATGAATGTTAAAAAAATCATAACATGAATTTGAAAAAGTAACATATCTATAAAAAAATAAAAAAGAATGAAGGACACCACAAAAAAAATGGGGGGAAAGGACTGGCTTATGGAATGCCTCTAACCTGGGGAAATTTTCTGACTCACTATGAATAAGGATGTTTCATGTACTACTCAAATATAAAGTACATGACCCTGTGCTAAGTAATGGGTATATAAAAATGAGGTATGGAAATATATTGAAGAAATATGATAGAGGAATGTTGAGAATAACCCCAAAAGTAGAAGTTCAAATAATATTTTAAGAAAATGTAAGAGGTGTATGGTGAGAACCTTGTTTTTTCTAATTTGAATGATTGGAGATTTCATAGAGAAAACTATGGGAGACAATCATGCTACTCCTCTTCTTGATAAACTCCAGTAAACTCCTATTGATTTCAGTCACCAATATAAACTCCTATAATTGCTCCCTTCCTTACTTTTTTGACTTCATAAACATTAATCTCCTATATGTAGACTATGGTTCAGTTATAGTTGATTACTTATTACATGCAAGTCCATTCCATGTCCCATTTCTATGCCTTTGTCCAGTTTTTTCCTGTTCTTCTATATTATTCTTCTGCATCTCTACTATTTAAAATTCTTATTCTCTTTTATAACTCATATCAATCACTATTGCTTCCAGGTCTTTTCCCTGTATTTCTATCACTATTTGCTACAATTTTTCTTTATGATTGCATTTTTTAAATCAAGATCAACTCTTTGTGTACAATTTGGACATTTTTTGGCAAAGATAAGAGATTGATGTGTCATTTCTTTCTTCAACTCATTTCATATGAGGAAACTGAGGCAAAGGGATTAAATATCTTGCACAGAGTCATATTGCTAGAAAGTGTGAAAGAGGGGAAGCTAGGTGGTTCAGTAGATAGAGAACCCAGCCTGGTGTGAGGAGGATCTGAGTTCAAATCTGTTCTTAGACACTTAATAATTATCTGCTTGTGTGACCTTGGGCAAGTCATTTAATCCCGCCTCCTTGAAAAATTTTTTTTAAAAAGTGTAAAAAGTGGAATTTGATCTCATAAAACTGAGTATCCTTTTTCCAAGTCCAAGATTGTATCCAGTGCACCATCTGGCCAGATATTTAGGTGCTTAAATCGTGCTTTTTGATTGATTACATTCTGGTAAAAAAAATTTTGTAGTGTTTTCAGGGCTAATATTATATTTTTACAAAAATTATTTAATATATGTCAGCTACTGTAATGGAAATACACTTACAAAAAGTTGAGGAGGAGATAGTTCCAACCTTTAAGGAGCTTACATTCTAAGAGAAGAGGCAACATGTAGAGGAGGGTGTTGTGCAGGGAAGGGAATTTTGGATGGAGAATCATAGGAATGATAATCTGATCCTTAGAGCAGCCAACTGGAAACCACATTCCAAAAACATCTTTAGTATGATTAGATTATTCTCCCAGAATAGGATTAGGCAATTGGGAAGTCAGATAGTGAGAAGGATTGGGATGATAACAAAAAATAGTAACACTTTGTATGAATATGTGAAGCATGGTTTGAATTTGAGAACCTTAGATATAATAGGTTAGATAACTTAATATTTATCTTATGAAATACTCATTAGGACTGAAAAATCCCTCTTAGGATTCTCCTAGAAGAGCATATTTATGCCCATAATTTCTGTTTAAGAACATTTTTTCTTTTGATTGTTGAATACTGCAACACATTTATTTTCCAGTCTTTGAGGAGAAGGATGGAGTCATGGAGGGTGGGTACTCCTGCTCAATCTGATGAGCTGAACCCACTAGGATAATCAGTAGAAAGGGAAACAGAAGTCTAAGTTTGACTACCCTTACATGCAAAACAGGTTGCCTTTGGGGAAAACAAAACAAAACAAAACGGTAAACTCAAGACATATGACCTAGTAATGGTAAAGGACTGATAGGCACAAATTTAACCTGTAATGCAATTAAAAGTTTAAGCTCATTTTTTAACTTCAGTAAATGAAGTCAATTCAATGATAAATCCAAAGAAGTTTTTAAAAGCTTGAACATATAAACAAGAGAGAAACAAAACTGCTGACTGTTGTCTTCTCATTAAGTCCTATAATCTTTTCAGGACTCTAGGTTTCTTAGCCAAGATATGACAAAGAAAAGATTAACTAAAAAATGGAATCATAGTGGCTGGCAAGTATTAAACTCATTTCTTTTGTCTTTTTTCTTTCTTTCTTTACTTTTTTTGCATTCTGAGGTTTATTTATGATTTCATTTGTAACATATTGGGACTCACATGAAATTTTAATTTGATGGACATCTGCTTTTATATATAAAAAGAGGTCTTGGATTACATTTTCCCCTTCTGAATGACTTGCTATAACCTAAAGACTAGCAAAAGGTTGCAAATACACAAATATTGAAGCTAAATATTTCTATTACTAATTGGGTGAAATTTACAAATTTTAGAGTTTCAGTAAGATTTCACAGTCAGATAAAACCTTATATACTTCCTGACATTTCCTTTATGTAGGAGACAAGTGCCCCTCTCTCCCTCTCTCTCTCTCTCTCTCTCTCTCTCTCTCTGTATATATATATATATATATATATATATATATGTATGTATACATATATATATAATATGTATATAAATTGCAAACACATGTATATGTGTGTACCTTGATCTGTAAATCAATACCTAATTATCGTGTACATCAAAACAATATAAAATGTCCAATGTCACCTCATAAAATAAAGTGAGGTAGCCATCATTACAACAAAGAGGTAGCAGTAGTCAAAATGAATTGAGCAATTTATGCATGTATTTCTTCACAAGATACTAAGAGTTTTCCTTACCATCCCTCTTTGGGACAGAAAATTTTGGGATTTCTTGTATTATTTTATAGTAGGAGAAACTAAGATTCACAGGTTAATGTAAATTTATATAGCTATTAAAAAAATAAGCAGTCTTAAACTCATATTTCCTGGTTCCATGCCTAATACTTTTCCCACTGTTCCCTGACATTTAGAATTTAAATAGACTAAAATTTACTTAATCAACTTTTATTAGCACTTTTTTTCAGAATTCTACACAAGACTAATATAATAGTTCCACTCTGGTGTTAACAGTATCCATAATTTATTATAATGCATCTTCAGATATATATATATATATATATATATATATATATATGAAAAATTGTCATTTGGATCTTTATTTCTCAAAGAAAGTGCAATCTGAATTTTAAAGAAAGTATCATGGGGGTGGCTATGTGGCACAGCAGTGGATAGAGCATAGACCCTGGAGTCAGGAGGACCTGAGTTCAAATCTGGCTTCAGACACTTAATAATTACCTTGTTGTGTGGTCTTGGGCAAAGCCACCTAACACCATTGTCTTGCAAAAACCTCAAAACAATTATGCTAGAGTATGTCATTGAAATTCTTGGACATCAAAAGGTGATCCTAATATTATTGAAAAGATTAGGAATAATTGGACTAATCTTTAAACACCAAGTGATTTGGTAAGTAATATTTCTTTATTATCAAAATATAAGCAAAGAAAAAATGAATATTCATTCAGAATCTCAAGGCCATAAAGGCCAAATCATACTTAAAATATAATTCCTCGTTCAACCTGTCAGGCAACTGATCTTCCAGTCTTTACTCAAAGAACTCCAACAAAGGATTATTCATTACTTTGTAAACCAATTCATTTTACTTTGGAGTCATTCTAATCATTCTAAATTTCTTGCTTTTTCACTCTCATTAAGCCTACTTTAATTTCTTTTCAATTTAAACTCATTACTCCTAATTCTGCATTCCAGGGTCAGATAGAATAAGTAAAATTCTTTAAAATACTAACAGTTATCATCCTACTGAACTAGGTCTTTGCTTCTCAAGACTCAACATTCTCAAATTCTTC